>NC_056713.1:22787062-22809562 GCF_018831695.1 Puntigrus tetrazona | reverse complement strand
ACGTTTTAGTAAAAACAGGCAAACTGGTAGTTTTTAAACTCTTTTCTTCTTAGACAATTGCTTCAATAGAAGCAAAAAAAAAGGCATGGAAGAAATTGGTGACTGTGGGATTTGATAAGCATCAAATAAAAAACTAACTCACTTAGGATATTATATTTACTCCTGATAAAACCTGAACATGTTTGCGTCAGCATGTGTTATGCAAGTCTGAAAAGGGTAATTATATTTTTTAGCATTTGGCCAATATATTTACTTAAAAGCGTTAAAGTCAAACCCGCTCGGTTCTTTAAACCGAAAGATCCGATTCATTGGAACTATCCGAATCAAAAGAACGACTCGTTTACGTATCCGACAATTCTACCAAGTTTCTAACGAAAATGGGCCTTATTCGTTAACGGAAAGTAAGTTTCGATTGCCATTCACGCTGACTTAAAAAAATGATTTAATGGGCTGTTAGAATCAAGCAAAACTTTCAAACCGATTAAAGTATGAACTGAAGAAACACACCTGAAACCGTGTTGAGCTCCCTAAATGAAAAATCTACTGGAGATCCAAACATGGTCCAACTTCTGCAGAAAACAAGATTAAAAACTGCAAATTGCAATAAGGTTAAAAGTACAAAAACGGATTAATCTTGATTAAGGCTAACGAGCAAAAAAAGCGAATTTACATAAAATGACAATTAAAATGTAAATCCTAAATAAATGAATAATTAAAAAAATATATATCACTGTAAATAAAGCGTTCTTTAATCATAGCAACTTTTGGGTCACAGCAGTTCGGGCGGACCCCAACAAAGTTACTATGGAAACCATAGGCGTAGTATAGCATTCTGGGATATGTAGTTCGTTCGATCTTCTGGCGGTTTCTTTTTTTTTCTTATTTTACTTTCTTTGTCTGTTTCATCATTAGACATGGTTATAAGCTTTATAATTTCAAATCTCTAAAACTATACGTGGAATAATATGACTTTTGGCACAAATGTGTGCCTTTTGTAACGACACAAAAAAGGCATAGACTTTTGAAAAACTTCCTACAGGGGCGTCGCGGAAGAAGCTGCGTTTCCATTGGCTACTTTGATTTGAGGTAACCAATGAGAACCGTGCTTTGCGTCATCACGTGACAACCAATAGCGGTTCACAAACAGTCGACGCTGTGAGTTTGAATTTGAAAACGTTTCGGCCGGTGTTTCGATGTGTGTCTTTCTTTCGTCTCACTCTGAAATCACGGTAAAGACATTTAATTCATTATTGCATAGTCATCATATTGAGCGTTTTATGAACATTTCACGAGGGCAGTGTTTGTGACACGAGGATATATTCTAGCTTTTAAACTTCGAGGAAGTTAACGGGCGAGATGTTACGGAGTAAACAAATCGACTTTACTTGTTGAGTCTAATTTTACTGCATCTATTATTATTATTGCATTTATTTGCACTTCGTAACACTTCGGCAAGTTTATATCAAGCTAATTATATGCACCATATTCTACAGTAGATATGTGTTTGTGGTTTTAAGTTGATTAAAAACATGTGATAATTTTATTACCATTACAAAATACAAACTGTATCCTTAAAAATTTTCATTTTGGCCTCTTCCAGTGTCTTTTATCCAGAACTGTAACAATCTAACAAGTGTAAACATTAGCCACACTTATTAGTCACTGAATATTATACCTTGATTTGTTTTTTCTCTCCACCTTATTTGCTGTATTATCATTTCTAAATATGTTTTTATAGAGTCCGCCATGAAGTTTAATATAAACAAGGCGGGACCGCTCTTTGCATGGGTAAGTGTGTTATCCAGTTTAGTTTTAACTTGATCAAAGAACATACAAATACAGTATATTGCTAGTCTGATGACATATTGGTTTTATAGCCTGTTTCTTCTATAAGACGTTTGTAGTGACTGTTGCTTTTTCGACAGATGAATACCATGCTTCCAGAGAAACTCGCCTGGGAGTTCGTTCCCATGAGAGAAGGGACTCGGCTCCTGAAGATCTGCTTCAGACTGTGAGTTGCCATTTTTAAACTCTTGGATGGTAAATATGGAAATGCCTTTATAACTAGAGCTAACCCTATTTATTTCTGACAAATGCTTTATCTGTTGGTTTAGAGGGGGCATGGAGAACACTGAGGAATTTAAGACTTTGTCCCTTTACAAGAACGTGGAAATAATTTTCAGTGTTTTGCATGGTAGGTTTCGAATCAGCAGTCATGGATGATAATGCTTGATTGAGTGAGAAATGTTTTAGTAGCAAATTATACTCTTTTTTACAGTATTTGCTGCAAAAAGTTGATTGACACGGAATATATTTTTCTGTGTTGAGAGTGTCATCACTTAAAAAGTAACTATTTTGCAAACTCGCCTTCTGTCACGGCCATGTCCTTTTAATGTTATGCAATTTTTATTTTTAAATTTTTTTTTTTTTGCATTTAGATGCATCTATATTTTTTTATATACTTGAAATATAAATAGAGTATTTCTTGCACGTACAGATGATTTTCACCTCCTCAAAAGACAAAGTTCCCTCATCTTACAGAAGATCAGCGGAGGGACTGAACTGGAGCTTCAGCTTGCAAAGGTATAAATGTGTGCTTTAATCAGGGGTTTTAAAATAAATAAATAACAACAGTGAATAAATAAATATTATTTTCAAATGATGTCAAAGTATTTCAAAGTTATAAAATTACTTGGAATAATTCAGAAAATAAGTAATAATAAAAGGTAAAAAAAAAAAAAAATAATACACATTAAGTAATAATTTAATTATAAATTACATTAATATTATACATAATAATATATAATTAATAGTTGGAGTCTGTGGTATCAAAAATATTGAAACCCGTTGAAAATGCTAAATTATAGCTTTATATTAATGCTGAATGTGTGAATTTTTTTGCATAACAAACTAAATCTCATTAAGTACTTACACGCTGTTCAGCTTTAAGTTAAAAGTAGCTTATATGTTCTCTTATAGTCAAAGTTTTCTGAAGCTTTGTATGAGCAACAGAAATTACTTATACTTTTAGTTTTGTGACTGGTTACTTACACCAAGCTTATTTCGTAGATGAATAGTTTCTTTAATGATATGCCAGTGACATTTTATGCACTTTTCTATGTTAATGTATGTGTGCAGGTGGCTCTTTTGCTTTGTTACTGCACCTTTAAAAAGGGCATTCAGCTCCCCATGGATTCAGATGTGGAGGTGAGCGTTTTTACTAATGTCCACATTCTGTCTATCACTAGATGCTTTGCTTACTGCAACTTACAAACGATCGCTCTCTAACATTAGGTTCTTATTTATCTCTTTTTCCCTGTCTGTGTCAGTCGGAAGTTACCTCCATGTTTCGTTTCGTAAAAGATGATGGGGATGGTCTGTCTTTAGACGAAGGCCTAGATCAGTTTCTAGCCCAAGACTGTAAGTAATCATGATGCTTAGTGATCTGATTATGCATTTAAAAATGTATGCCCGTCTATTAATCGTCTATCCTACGTGCTTTCTCTGCAGCTTTCATGAACTCCAGCAGTGGAAGCAGCGGCAGCTCGCTGTTATACACAGATGATGACTCTCCAATCATCGGCCGGTCCAAAAGGCCTCCCAGGGTTCAGTTTCAAGAGCTTTGTACAGTGGCTTCAAGTTCGGACGGGTCAGTGTAGTTTTTTTTTTTTTTTTTTTTCCTAAAGGACAAAGCAGCTTCTTGACCAAAGCCATAAAAAAAGGTTAAATACGTCACTGCTTTAAAAGTTGTAATTGTATTGTGACAGTGAATGGCAATCTATCTTTTTTTCTACATTAAATATTAGCGTTTTGTTGATTTAAAATTCACCCCGAAAGTACTTAAGTGGAAATGTATTTGCCAATATTAAAAGGCTTACTAACCTTTTCTGTGCAAAGTCATATCAGTTTTACTTTTGTATGCAGTTATTCTAAAATTCTAAAACATGATGCAGCTCATATGTAAAATGTAAATCTGAGCTGATTAAAAATTATCTGATCTTAAAATGTCCTAATTGAACTATAACCTAATCCTGGTTTAGTCTAAGTCCTGTCTGTGCCTATAGGTTTTAACAGAACAGTTTATCTCATTCTTTTTCATAAACCATCTGCTTTTTTTTTTTTTTTTAAATCCTTCAAAATTGGTCCTATTCACTTCTAATATGAATGCCTTGTTATAACAGTTTTTTCTTTAAAACACTTTGAAGGCCCACACGCACAGATTTAATATAACTCAATGACAGAATAGTATTTTAAGCTTAAAATAGTCACCGATTTTGGAATATTTTGTTTTCAGCGAAGATAGAAATGTTGCATGATGTTGGTAACATGTAGAGTTGCATATGATGGTTTACTGAGTGATAAATGACCAAATAATACCCTTACGCTCTTGATCTTCAGCTCTCCGGTCCAGGATACTATGAGCACGCCGCATTTCCAGCTGAAGAGACTGCGGAAAGAATTGGCACATGAGGGAGACGTGAGAGACGAGCTGGAGAAAGAACTGGCCAATCAGATCAGCATCATCTCAGAGAAGGGTACTGAAGATCAACCATCACCATGTTTCTTTTCATTTTATTGTGTTGCTTGGAGTGAATGAGATAAAGTGGTGGTCTGTTATGAAGTGGTTGAACTGTTTTCTCTCTTCTGCACACAGAGGGCGTGATTTCTCAGTTACAGCACAGGGTGGAGCGGATGCTGCGAGAACAAGGAGAGCTGGAGAAGGACCATAAAGCTGCGCTGCTGGAGCTCCAGGAGAAGAACGAGAGGTGAGGTGCACTAGAGGTCGGGGTTTCCAGTATATAACTGAATAAAACGTTTGTTTAAAGTGACTTTTTTTTTTTGCTGCACAGTCTTCTCCAGAGAGTGCATGAGGTTCTAAAGCAATGCCAGGACTTAAAAACAGACAACTCCCAGAAAGAGAGAAAGATTGATGAACTGACTGAGGAGAATGGGACACTTACTGTACAGGTGATATGCTGTTTCCTTGAAGGTTTTTTTTTTTTTTTTTGGCCTGCTTAAAATAATGAATCAAATCAGATAATTATTACCCGTGTCTGGTCCCATCAGGTGCGAAATGCTTTCGCTCAGCTGGCAAGAGCTGAGGAGGAAGTTGCCAAACTCACACTGGCTCACGAATCTGCACAGACTGAGTGGAAAAGCAGAAAAGAGTTCCTGGAGAAGGAGTTAAATGACGCCATCACACACAAGGTAGAGCATTTCTGATAAACTGGAAAGCAATCGTAATTCTTATGTTAATAATGTACCATATGGTTTGTACTCTCTTATTTTATTATTTATTTATTTATTTTTTGTTCTCTTTGTGCAGGAAAGTCTGAGTGAGCATGTTCAGATACTTCTGGGAAAGATCTCCGTTCTGGAGGATGAGCTACAGAAAGCTCAATCTCAAGAGAAAGGAGAGGTTTTGGGGCCCATTATGGAGGTGAGATGTTCTGTAATTTCTTTTATTTATAGTTATTTGTAATTTGCACTTTTAGTTTGATGTTGCAGAAATAATGTATTCACAGTGCACCAGTTATTCAGCTTTACTAGGCATACCTTTTTTTGCATAAGAAGATTTAATGTGTAGTATTATGATTATGTTGCAAATCTGATGACATCCGAGAAGTACAAGCTTGGTTAATTTAGAGTCTGAAGCTCACATGTTCACATCTGTAAATTCACTGTAAAGTGGGAAATATAATAAGATACAACAGTTCAATGATGAACAAAATACATATTACTGCAGTTGTCTAGTTTTTAGTAACATTTTTTTAATCTCATTTGATTTGATCAGTGGGAGAAGCTTAAACAGGAGTTGGCAGATCTGACTCTTAAACTCGCTCAGCTTCAGGATACTATCTACCGTCTTGAGAAGGAAAAGGCAGAAGTTGAGGCTTTGTTGGCTGAGGAGAGAGGCTTTTTGAAAAGGAAACCAAAAGACTCCAAATGGTGGTGTTCGATCTGGAGCAATCCATCACCAGCATCCGTTTGGAAAGAGAAACACTGCAGGAGGCTTTATGGACACAGAAGGAAATGCTCACCACACAAATATCAGCTCTGGAAAGTGACGTTTCTCGTCTGCAACAGGTGGAAGTGCAATTGACAGCAGAGATTAAAATCTCTGCTGACCTTCGCCAACAGAGAGAGGAGCTGGAAGGGAAGGTAGCCTCTTTAGATAAGATGGTTAGCGCTTTGCATGCTGAGATCCAGGTTTTGGAAATGGAAAGGGCGTCACAGCAGGATGCTCTGAATGTCCTTATTCTGGACTTGCAAAGTGCCAGAGCCAGAGTCCAGGATTACGAGAGAAAGCTAGAAGAGCATCAAAAAGTAGTGCTAGAAAATGAATCCCTGAAAAAGGAGGCATGCACAGTGCAGCAAGAGCTTGATGAGCATCTGCAGTCCATTGGAGACCTTGAGGAGCAAATAAATATTCTCAAACAGGAGAAAACAGAGGAGGAGAACAAGCTTAGTCAGGCTTTGACCGAAATCCAAAGCCTTCAAACACAAATTCTGGATGTGTCCCAACAGATTTCCCTAAAAGATGAAGAAATCCGAAATCTGAGGAATGATTATGACAATGTAGGCCACGAGCTGAAGCTTGTAAAGGAACTAAATGTTGAAATAAATCAAATGATCAAATCGAGTCAAAAAGAGCATGAGGACACTGTTAAGAAGCTTCAGCAAGAGCTTGACTCTGCTTCTTCAATTGCTTCAGAAAAACAAGAAAAAATGCTGCTTCTGTCAGCGGAGGTAAAATCTCTTAAAGAGCAGATCTGCCATTACAGTGAAAATGAAGTGCAGAAACGGCAAGAATTGTCTGTTTTAGAGGCACAGCACAATGTGTTGAAGGAAAACATGACTTCTGTTCAGAATCAGTTGGCCAAGATGATGGCTACAGCTTCACAGAAGGAATCTGAGCTCCACTTGCTTCAACAGGAGCTTTGTCAGCAAGAAACCCTAAGAGAAAAAGCTCAGGAGCAAGAGAAAGCCAGACGCGAAGAGCTTGAGAGGACTGTGAGTGAGCTTCAGGCCACAATCCAGGAGATAACCTCACTTGTTTCAGAGAGGGAAGCTTGTCTCAGTTCTCTTCAAGATGAGATGAAGGATCAAAAATTGAGGGCCAAGCAGAGTGAAGATGATCTACGCAATGAGCTGAAGGAGAAGGTTGGAAATCTACAAGAACTACTAAATACTGCTAATCATGATGCTGCTGACAAAGATGGTCTTCTGCAGTCTTTAAATCAGAAGCTGATGCAGGTGGAATTGCTGTGCCAACAAAAAGAGAAAGATGTGACTGAGATGCACCAAGCAAAAGAAGACCTGGAAAGGAGGATTACTGAGCAGAACCAACAACTGAATGAGTGCCAACAGAATTTAGAAATGCTGACAAAAGAAAGAGACCATTTATCCACTCAGGTATCATCTCTCCAGAAAGAAATTTGCCTTTCCCAACAAGAAGTGTCTGTGTTACAGGCTGATTACAATGTTTTGAAGGAAAACATGTCTGCTCTTCAGAACCAGTTGGTGGAGGTGACAAATACATCTTCCCAAAAGGAATCTGAACTCCTCTTGCTTCAACAGGAGCTTTCCCATCAAGCCACCCTAAGAGAGAAAGCTCTGGAGCTTGAGGCAGTCAAGTGTGAAGAGTTTAAGAAAAAGGTGTGTGAACTTCAGGAAAAAATTGTAGAGGTTTCCACTCTTGCCTCTCAAAGAGAGGATCAAGTAATTTCTCTTCAAAATGAGATGAAGGATCAACAATCACGTGCCAAACAGTCTGAAGATGAACTTCGCAGAGAACTGGAGCAGAAGGTTGGCACACTACAAGGAGAACTGGATACAATCAATCGTTGCGCTGTGGATAAAGACAAACTACTGGGCTCTTTGGATCAAAAACTCAAAGATATGGAAGGGCGTTTCCTTCAAAAGGAGAAAGATGTCTATGAAACGCATCGGGTAAAGGAGGAACTGGAGAAGAGGATTGTTGAGCTACATGTTGAGACGCAACAGCTTTCTGAGTGCCAGCAGAATTTGGACATATTGAGGAAGGAAAGAGACCACTTGTCAACTGAAGTAGCTTCTCTTAAAGAGGAAATTTGTGGCTACCAGGACACTGAGGTGCAGAAGCAACAGGTTATAGCTGTTTTAGAGGTTGAAAGCAACATGTTAAAGGAGAACATGGCTGTTCTTGAGAAGAAGTTAGTGGAGGGAACGACTGCAGCTTCACAGAAACATTCGGAACTTGTCTTGCTTCAAGAAAAGCTTCACCAGCAAGAGAGCTTTGGAGAAAAAGCTCGGGAGCTTGAGACTGCCAAGCATGACGAACTTGAGAGAACGATTAAGGAACTTCAAGCTAAAATCCTTGAGGTCTCCACACTAGCCTCTGAGAGGGAGGCTTGTGTTGATTCTCTTCAAGATCAATTGATAAATCAGTTGAAGACTAGACATACTGAAGATGATCTCCGCAAAGTGCTGGAAGAGAAGGTTGAAACCCTTCAGGGACAACTGGAAACTGCCATTCGAGACGTCTCAGACAAAGACCAACTTCTGCAGACTTTAGATCAGGAGCTGAAGCAGATGAATCTGCTGTGCCAGCATAAGGCAAAAGATGTCCATCAGGTAAAGGAGGACTTGGAGAAGAAGCTTGGTGAGCTTGTTGTTGAGAAACAACAGCTGGTAGAGTGCCAGAAGAATTTGGAAACAGTGACAAAGGAAAGAGACAGCCTGTCAACTGAAGTAACCTCACTCAAAGATGAAATCGGGCATTACCAGGAAAATGAAGTGCAGAAGCAACAGGAGATTTCTGTTTTGGAGGTTGAACACAACACATTGAGGGAAAACCTGGCTACTTTCAAGACACAAGTGGCGGAGTTGACAACCACAGTTTCTCAGAAGGAATCTGAGCTTCTGTTGCTTCAAAAGGAGGTTTGTGAAAAAGAGGACCTTAAAGAAAAGGCTCAGGAGCTTGAGAAAGATTTAATAGAACTTCAAGCTAAAATTCTACAGGTCTCCACTCTTGCCTCCGAGAGGGAAGCTCAAATAAGTTCTCTTAAAGATGAAATAAATGACCAGCAGTTAAGGGCCAAACAGTCTGAAGATGATCTCCGCAGAATGCTTGAAGAAAAGGTTACAACACTACAGAGACAACTAGAAACTACCAGTTGTGAAGTCTCAGACAAAGACCATCTTTTGCAGTCTTTGGATCAGAAGCTGAAACAGGTGGAACTGCTGTGTCAACAAAAGGAGAAGGATATCTTTGAGGTCAAACACTCAAATGAAGATCTGGAGAAGAAGATTGTTGAGAAACAACAAAAACTGGAGGAGTACCAGCAGAATTTGGAAGAGGTGAGAAAAGAAAGAGAAATCCTGTCAACTGAAGTTTTTGAGATCCAACACTCAAAGCAAGACCTGGAGAAGAAGATTGGTGAGCTCCTTGTTGAAAAACAACAAAACCTGGAGGAGTACCGGAAGAATTTTCAAACCGTGCAAAAGGAAAAGGACAACCTATTGACACAAGTAACCTCTCTCAAAGATGAAATCCAAAATTACCAAGAAAATGAAGTGCAGAAGCAACAGGAGATTTCTGTTTTAGAGGTTGAACACAACACATTGAAGGACAACCTGGTTGCTCTTAAGATGCAAGTGGCAGAGTTGACAACTACAGCTTCTCAGAAGGATTCTGAAGTTCAGTTGCTTAAAAAGAAGGTTTGTGAGCAAGAGAACATTAAAGAAAGGGCTCAGGAGCTTGAGAAGGATGTAAGTGCACTTCAGGCTAAAATACTAGAGGTGTCCACTCTTGCCTCAGAAAGGGAAACTCAAATAAGTTATCTTAAAGATGAAATTGATGATCAGCAGTTAAGGGCCATACAGTCTGAGGAAGATCTCCGCAGAGTGCTGGAAGAGAAGGTTGTAAACCTACAGAGAAAACTAGAAACTGCCAGTTGTGACATGTCAGACAAAGACAGACGTCTGCAGACTTTGGATCAGAAGCTGGGGAAGATGGAAATGCTGTGCCAACAAAAGGAGAAAGATATAATTGAGATCCAACACTCAAAGGAAGACCTGGAGAAGAGGATTGCTGAGCTTAATGCCGACAATCATCAACTTGATGGGCTCCAGCAGAATATGGAGATGCTGAGAGTAGAAAAGGACCACCTGAGTTCTCTCAATCAGTCTCTCCAGAGGGAGTGTAATGCCTCCCAGAAGATTCGAGCTGAGCTGGATTTGAAGGTGGAGGAGCAAAATGGTTTCATCCTTGCTCTCAAAAAGGCTTCCCAAAAGCATAAGGAACAGAATCAGGAACTCCTGGAACAGCTGAAGACCAAGTCGGAAGCGGTAGAACACTACAAATCACAGGTCTGGTTTCTTTCATGAGTATTTATGTTTTTGAGAGTTTTGGACAACCTAGAGTTGGACTTAACTTGCTATGCATTTTTAGGTGGAGAAGGCCAAGAATCACTACAATGGTAAAAAGCAGCTCCTGGTGGAGGCTCAGGAGCTGAACAAAACTCTTGAGCAGTCGTTGGAGGCAAGCAAGAGGGAAGTCAAAGCTCTGGAGATGGAACTAACACTAGCTCGCATGGAACTAGACCAGGCAAACACCAAGGAGAAGAACCTTGTAGCCAAAGTGAAAAGCTTGGAAACACAAGTTAGTACAGTTTGATATGTAAAGAATGTGGAAATGAGAATCAAGCTTTAAACTTAAAGATTCATGTCTAATTGTGTGCCTGTTGTAGGTCGACTTTGCTGACAGGCAACTGCGAGAGCAGAAGATGACCAATGACAAAGAGAATATGAGACACAGAGACGGTTTCTACACTAGAGTCCAGGAGAAACAGCAGGACACCAGTACAGACAGTTTGGAGTTTGAGTTGAACGATTCGCTCAACGCTAACAGGTAATGCAATGAAATCATAAAAGCTTCTCATATTGTATATTCATCCAGGTAATTCATCCAGTGTTATTGTAATTTTTTTTCCCAATTTGGCAGTCGTTCTGCAATCCCGGGTGAATCCAGCACTCCCCTGGTACGCAGTTCTGAGCGTTTGGCTGCTAAACGTCGTGCCTTGGGGGCTGAATCCCTGGAGACTCTCTACTTCACGCCTATGAGTCAACAAGGCATCAAGCGTAAAGGGGACCACAATGATGCCTTTGAGCACAAACTAGAGTCCAGCATCACTTCCATTGGCGATCTTGTGGTTGACTCTGCAAAGAAGCTCACTGCTTCGGCTCGCAGACGTCGTACTACGCAGGTTATCAACATCACCTTGGCTAAGGTAAGGAAATGCAGTCTTCTAGTTGCCTAACGCATATGCACTCTTTCCCCTAAGCGCAAACAATGCTTATTGCTTTCGTAAACGAGGCTGACTAATATCAAATACGTTGAAGTGTGCATATGTCTCCAAAATGGCGGAGATGTAAATTGTTGTATTTGTTTTCTTTGAGCAAAAATGTTTTCTTGTAGCATCGCAAAATGATCAGGTCTCTCTTTGGGTTTTTTCTAGTACTGGGTCGCTAAGATTCTAAAGTGTGTTTTGTTCTTTTATTCCTGCTTGTTAAGAAGGCATCAGGAAGTGCTGAAGGCGATGAGTCATTTTCAAGTCTGCATTCAGCACGATCTCAGCCCAACTTGACAGTTCAACATTTACGGCCCTTTTCCATGGATCTCTCAGAGGAAAGTGCTGCAGCAACTTTATCAAAAGCAGACACCCTTCAGAGTCTGCCTGGATATCGCAGAAGCACTGTGTACAACGCTGGCCCACCAAGAGGTGAAATGTTGTCATTAGACTTCATTGCCACAGTTACTTTGTGGATTACCAATGAGATTTTATTATACTTGAGTGTGTTAAAGTTTTTATTTAGATTTTAATTGTTTTGTTAAATTATAAAATATTAATTTTATTTTAAGATTTAGTTGTTGTTTTAGTGAATTGTTGCCATGGCAACTAGCTGAAATAGTTCTTTTTTTAAGTTTAAGTAACACTTTTTATTTATTTAAGTGAAATTGCAGTAAGGCTTAGTATGATTATTAAATTGCAACGACTGCAATTCTTATTTTAATGATTTTCATAAATTTAATGCTTATTTTAAAGTAATACTGATATGTAACACACAGAATAACATAATATAATTATAATACAATAACTTATTTTGTGTTGCGCAGCCACCAGTACGTTCTGTATCGGAGCAGAGAATGAACCTGAACATGCTGCAGACGACTGGATGCGCATCGCAGAACTACAGGCGCGAAACAAAGCCTGTCTGCCTCACCTGAAGAGCAGCTACCCGCTGGAGTCCAGGGTAAGCTTGGAATAGTTTGCTTTTGTTGCATTGTTTGTAGAAGACTAGGTCTCAACCTATCGACTGCCTCGACAGCCCAGTCTGGGACCCTCGTTCACTATAACAGATGAGGATCTGCGATTGGGTGACCCAGATGAGACGATCCGACGTGCGTCCATGATGCCAGGTCAGATCCAGGAGTCTCTGAACTCTCGCCGCTTCTCCCTTGCGCCAAGTTCGAGCCAGAGCTCTGCCAGCTCCCAGCCCCAGCGTGCGACCATGTTGCCGGGTCAAATCCGGTCCAGCACTGCTGCTCACCGGGCCAAGCAAACCAGCTCAAACATTCGTGCTTCAGAACATAAACGCAGCCCTCTGGCTCCCAAACGCCCCGGCTCTCAGCTACAAGGCCCAGACACACCTGAGGTATGAAAAAAAAAAAAAAAAAAAAAAAATAAAAGATTTGAATTTTGTTTTAATTAATTTAGTGAATCCAATTTTTTAAGATTGTTTTCTGTTTGTAAAAAAAATAATTAAACCAGTAAAACTGAATTAAAGGATAGAGATAATTAAATAAATAAATAAATAAAAAATTGATTCATTAGACATGCTCTTTATTAAAATGTTATTGAACCATTAAAAGTAGGCCAAAAGAAATTCAATGGAAAAAGATTTGGTGAAAAAATAAAACATCTAATAAACTCTTAAGGATTTGTAGGCATGGATTATCCTAAACCAGGATCAGACCATAGTTAAATTAGGACATTTAAGTCATTTTTATGAACATGCCTTAAAAATAGCTTTGCTAGTATGTATCTTAAGACAAAATAAAGGCACCGATATGCTTTAAGGTTTGAGTTTCTTTCATCTGGAACAGCTCAGATTTACATTTAGTCTAGGACTAGGATTAAGACTCGTCTGTGAAACTGGGTAATGTTACTAAAATGTAAAACTGGTTCACAAGTAATGGTGTTTTCACAGACAAAGAAGCTGGCAAGTTGCTTCCCGCGACCAATGACACCTAAAGGCAGGTTCGGCAACAGTCAAAACAGACCTCCAAACTCGCCGGTAAGATACTTTTATTAGACGTCTGTGGTTGTTACTAACCTAGACTTTAATTGAGAGTAAATTGCTCACTTAATTTATTAAAATTGATCATGCCAAATTTACCAAAATCTAATTTTATGTTGTTGTTAAAGAGAGCATGAATCATGTTTTCTCTCACTTTGTTTCGTCTGTAGGCCGAGCGAAGGCAGTCTGTGATGTTCACTGTTGTAAATACTCCAAAGAACAGCGGTCGTGGCGACAGCAGGCTCCAGCGAGGCCTCAACAAGCTGCGTAACAGCGCTCGCAAATCTCCCGCCGTGGCCAGTCGTGCCCTGCGCTCGGCCGTGGCCGGCAAATCTCCACTGGACTCAGCTCTGAGAAAGTCTCCCCGAAACAAATCCCCCAAATCCTCCAATGCCAAAAAGGTAAAACCCTCTCTGTAGATCTGTGGCGTTACTCACAGTCTGGTACAGAAGATGATAGAACAAGCTTTTTTTATATATATATGTATAATGCATTCAAAAGAATGTTTGATTTGTTCAAATTCCAGTATTTGTTAGAAATTGCAGGTGAATTAAAAAGGTTTTGCTGTGTGTGTTTAGGAAGCACTGTGACTCGCTCCGCTGATCTAAGTATTGAACTGTATGTATCTGCTGTTGTGTGTGGCTGTAATGCTTAACACTGCAGGCGTCTTTCCACTGTGTGGGATTATTTCACTCACCCTCTGGTGTTAGAGTAGTTCACCCAAAAGTGTAAATTAGTTGAAGATTTGCTCATTTTCAGGCCTTCCAAGTTGTAGGCGAGTTTGTTTCCTCTTCAGATTTGGAGAAATGTAGCATTACATCACTGTCTCAGTGCCCTGCAGTGAATGGGTGCCGTCAGAATGAGAGTCCAAACAGCTGATTAAAAACATCACAATAATCCACAGCACTTTAGTTCAAAAATTAATGGCTACAGAAGCATTATTATTATTATTATTATTATGCTTTCATTTAAAATTGATCTGTGCATATTTCTCTCTTGATTTAGACAAGATGACTTTTTTCATTATAGAGGGCAAATAACCAAAAAAAAAAAAATATATATATATATATATATATATATATATATATATATATATATATACTTGTTTTTTTACAAACGCAGCTTTTGGCTTCTCCAGATGTTAACTGATGGAGTGGTGTGGATTATTTTTATTTTTGACGGCACCCATTCACTGCAGAGCATCCACTGCTGAGCGAGTCCATCATTAATGCTATATTTCTCCAAGTCTGATGATAAAATAAACTCATCTGCATCTAGCAAATATTTCCAGGAAATACTTGGGTGAACTATTCAGTCGACTAAAATGAACGGTAGCTTTGTCAGTTTGGTGGCCGGTGTGACCTCGTTTTATTTGACGAACTTTCTGCTTGTTTTTGGGTAATGCTTTCAATGCAAAACCTCAACAATTAAATGTACTTGTTTTTTTTCAACCGGAGCAAATCGTTTCACAAAAGTCTGGCATCAGTCTTTTTTATGTAAAATTATATTAGTTTATAAATATTAGATCAGTTCCGGATCAACCACATTTGAAGTTGTTGCATGGTTGCACATCAAGTAATTTCTACAGTACTTGCTCAGCAATTGCATACATCTAAATTGACCTTTTTGCTCAGTTTTTTTGCATGTGATTTAACACAGTGGTCGTGTCCACTGATAAATATAGTCCATGTAGAACAATATACATGATGCTGGGGGGAAAAGAATCACAAGTGGGGTTCTGTTTAGGTTTGGTGGAGGTCTGATCATTTCACCTGATGTTGGTGTAACTCCAGATCTATTCTCACTTTCAAAATATGATTTGTCATCCTATTTCAGTTGTACTTTCTAACTTTCATGCTCTTATGTATTTTAATGCATTGAATAATCTCCTTCTTCTTTCTCTCCTCAGATGAAGATCAGGATTAAGGTGTAAATCTGAGGATTTTAACCCCAAAACCATACGTGGCATATTCTTTCTTTTCTTTTCTCTTTTCAAATAAGTTATATTTTCCTCATGGGATGCAGTGGTCTTAATTACTGTCCTGTAACTGGCTGTATCATATTTAAGTGTGTTCCTTGTTCCGTAATAAAGTCTTTTATATCAAATCTTTGACAGGTTTTTCAGATGTTGCTAGAATAGAAGGTTCGTATGAACGTAGCATTTCATTGAAAGTTAATATACGTAGAGTTTGGAAACAAATTTATTCTGTATTATAAAGCCATTCGAGTTTAATCATTAGTTATATAATGAGATGTATAAAAAGTTTTACCTTTTTTAAAATGTGCATTTTTAATATACAGCGACAAGACATATTTTGGATCTTTAAAAAACTGCTATATATTAAAATGTAAACTGTTATAGACATCTGTATTTGACAAATTTCAGTTTTTGCCAGGAATTTTGAGATGATGCATGTATCGGTCAGATAAAAGACGTGTAATATGTTCATTATCAATTAACAAACTGATCAGATTATGAGAGACTGTAAAATGTACAGAGCCAAAAGATATTAAAGAGATTGCTGATTGCATGAAATCTTCGGAAAACACGGTGTTCAATAAAACTGTATTCTTTCAGGGATTCATAATCTGAATTTATGAAGTTTGAGTTGTCATTTGTTTTCAGATGTGGTAAAGTACCAGTCAAACGTGTTTTTTTTTAGGTTTGCAATCAAACTAAATTGTGTAGTCAGGGAAAAAAATATTGTGTATGAACAAGCAGGCTTATTATTATTATTATTATTATTATTGTTATAGAAGGGATGACAAGATTAGAGAAATATTTGCATGTGTATAGAATTTAAAGTTCAATTCTAATAACGTACATTTGTACATTTTGAGTGTTCAAGGTTTCCTTATCTAATGTATGATTACTAAATTATGACATTATAAACAAAAGTTGTGACTCTCAACCACTCCCAAAGAAAAGGATAGCGTTTATGATTAAAGTCCGCGTGAACCGGAAGTTTGCGACCGATTTTACTTAAGAGAGAAACTAATGGGCGTTGCTTGTTTTTTTTCTACTTTGAATTGATTGGATGCAGTAAAGACGACGTTTCGTTCAGAAAGAACGCTGACTCTCGGAGGGGCGTGGTTAAGGATGTCAAGCTCACGCCCATACCGTCAAACTGACGTCACCAGAGACGGAGCATTTTCAGATTTGGATCAAGGATTATGAAAGCAAACTTTTTTTTTATTGTCTCGATTGATTTGCACGGACAAATGGTTCACCACAAAAATAGCAGTGTGAGCTAACAAATATAGTCAATTTTGACTTCAGTGTTTCTTGAGTTTATGGGTTTATTTATTTAGAAACACATATTCAAAGTATTTATAAACATTATATTACCAATTATTTGTAAAACGACGTTTCGGGGGAAAGGAGTACATTGGTCACGTAATTTATAACAGCCAATGAACATAGAGCAACGCATACACACAAAATGAGGAAGTATTACGTCATTGTATAAATTACGAAATTGTTTTCATTCTTGATGACGTGTTGTTGGTGATAAGACTGCACAGGCTTGTTATTTAATTATATGATTACGGTAAACATCTCTCGTTCTTTTATTTTTTTAATAAACATGCCTACCTTTATTTTTAGAAAACTAACCAAATCTGTACGCGCTCGCTGAAGTGCTCTTAAATTCGCGTTATGTTAGGAATATTCAGTATTTGATTGATTACTAAACCAGACGTCGTTTGAGTTGACGAGGCGCTGACACCAGGGTTGCCAGGTTTTCACGACATAAACTTAAAACTATCGCAGTCGCATTTCGACTGGGCTAAAAGATTATTTGATGAAATAAACGTTTTGGCGCGGTTCCTGTGGCGGTAAAATTTAAATATCGCATCATCGGGGTCTCTTGCTTCGACCCGCGGCAACAGTGTTAAAGTAACCAGATTACGCGGGAAAACCCCGGATTTGCCAACACTGGCTAATATGTCGGATTAGTGGCTATTGTTTGTCGGCGTGTGTTGTTTTCTTGATTTCTACCAGCTGTGCGTTTGAGTCAGATTCTGAGTATGTGATTTACTGACTTTTTAAAACTGTAAAACATTGCCTTGCCCTAACAAACCATGCATCAGTGGAAAACTCAACCTAAGTGATTTTAATGCGAGGATAGGGTTTAACCATATGACAGATTTAGTTTTTTTTGTGGTCAACACACAAAAGTATGTATCGACTTTCTGTGTCCTTATCTATTTTAAGTGTCCATCATGCAGTTGAATGAGGTTAAGGAGGCGGCGCTGTTGTCGTGGGTAAGTCATCTTTTAATGTTTTATTGAATTCAATAATGAAAATTTATGCAATCTATGCTTCAATTTGATACTGGTAATTACTTTGACACAATCTGTGTATGTACATATAAATAAAGGTGACTTGGCATTCGTAGTTTACCAACACATTTAAACATAAAGACCGTTCTTGTGACAGATCTGCGGTGTTTATCCTGAGGAGCCCTTTACCAGAATAATCCAGATGATGGACGGTCATCGACTCCTTAAATTTGCCTACAGAGTGTGAGCTGTGAAGTTTATGATGGGAATGCCTTTTCATGACATTTCAGATTGGTCCGGTCCGATATGAAGCGCCTGACTTCATAATTCAGAACGCGATATAATATATCATACGGTCTCCTTCAAACACCTCACCTGGAAATGTCCATTTTGATTCCCTCTTAGCTTTGATTTATAAAAATGGTAGGTCTGTGTTTTAACAGTTTACAAGGCAACGCCGTATGCTTTCGATGAAGCTATAAGCCTTCATTATTTTGAGAAAGTTTTAAAACGGTCACATTTAATGGTTAAAACCACATTTCCCACGATTCTCAACGGCCCACGTAAAGCCGCAAATGCTGTTAGTACCCCTGCTCTCTCTAACTACTCGACAAACATGCATATTGATTCCTACCTAGACATTATTTTTCATTCAGAAACATTGGTTTTAATTTGATTCATCACCGTGGGTTGTAGTTCTGTGACACACGGTCTTGTATTTTCAAGCATTCACGTTGAAGCCTGTTAATTCGGTTCATAACTCGTAACCCTTCAGTGAAAACCTCTTAATGCCACTGAATGGGAAAACTTTAATGCGGTTCATTAAGAAGTTTCTCTTTTCTGCCTTTCTCCAGTTTAACTCGTCTGGTTTTCTACACGTGCCGTTATTCATTTGGTTAAAAGCGTCTGACTAATTCTTTCAGGTTGCGTGTTAAATGTAAATGTGATGGTCTTTGTTCGCAGGCGGGGGAAGGATCTCCGTGACGGCCTGCCGTTGTCACCGTTTCCTGCTGTGATGGAGGCGATCTTCAGCATGCTGCGGGGTGAGTGGGTCAGCGGGTAAGGAGTCAGCCCGCGGGGTGGAAGGTTGTGGGTTTGATCCTGACTCAGACTGTGGTTGTTCCTCGTGTGGCTGCTGAGCTGAGCCGTGCTGTAGTCCTGGACGCCACGCAGAGCGATGCTGGATCCTGCCGACAGGGCCTGCCGAGGCCTCGGGATCCCTGTGCGATGGGTCCACACACACAGACGTGTTTGGGTAGACCTCTGCTGACCTTTATCGCCTTCAACATGCAGCTGACTTTCGGTTCAGCCCGGGACAGGCTGAACTCATGTTACAGAAGATCAGCGAGGGAGTCGAGCTGGAGCTTCAGCTTGCCAAGGTGCGACGTTTACACTGTGAACAATACATTAAGAGGAATTATCAACTGCTCACTGTCTACAAAGTTTTTTTTCCTTCATATCTTTGAGGTATATATTTTTTAAGAATAAATTTTAGATGATTATCCTTTTTTTTTTTTTTTTTTTTTTTTTTTTTTTTTTAAATCTTTTTTTATCTGTCATACTACACAAGCTATAAAACCCGTTAACGTATTATTCCCAACAATAAAACACTCCTGCGAGGTTTTTTTTTTTTTTTTTCTAAGATTTTGTCTAAACCTTTGGAAATGTGATTTTTTTTTTTTAAATTATTATTATTATTATTATTTATTATTATTATTATTTATTATTATTATTCGATAGGCAAATTATTTGTCTATTTTTAAGGCTTTTTTCTCCTTTAAAATAATGGAAAAAGATAAAAAAACTATTCACAATATATATATATGTGTGTGTGTGTATGATGATGATGATGATTATTATTATTATTATTATTATTATTATTAATATTTATGGAAACATTTTCGAAACATAACTTGTATTCCAGACATTTATTTTTCAAAAACCTGGAAACTGATCCATGAAACTGCATTGGAACAAGCACATTTGAATGTGCACTTTGTGTTGATTTAAAACAAAAAAAAAAAAAAGGGGAAAATACCGTTCATGCGTTCGTGTTCATGTGTGCATGCAGGTGGTCCTTGTTCTGTGTTATTGCGGTTTCAAAACGTACAACATGGTGCCTTTGGACATAAAGACAGGGGTAAGTGAGTACTAAGCGACAGTCTCTGACATCTCTGCACGTTCTGATCATTTTCCTTCTCTCTGTTTCTGTTTCAGCTGATGATCGCGTCCATGTTTCACTTCGTAGAAGATGACGCCGATGGCCTGTCTTTAGACGAAGGCCTAGACAGGTTCCTCACCAAAGCCTGTAAGCAGCCGCATGATCACATTTGCTGAGCTACTGCCTGTTAAACACTTAGAAATCGTAAAGTAGTTTTTAATAAATCCAGTCGGCGTGAATTTTTAAGGTTGGACATTTGAAGCCTTGGATGCTCACACGCTGTTGAAGTCAACAAATGAAGGAGTAATGCAAACGTCCTTGCAGGTCTGTTGATCTTCGTTCTGTCTCGCTCTCTAGCGGTCATGACTTTCTCCACCTCCAGCAGCGAGAGCAGCTGCTGCTCGCCTTCATACACCGACGAAGAGTCTCCGATCTTCAGCCGAGTCCAAAACCCTCCCAGAGATCAGTTTCAAAAGCACTTCACGGTGACGCGCGGTTCAGTCAGGTAGGTCCTGATGTGCTCTAATGTCAAATAAATGCTGTTGTTTTGAACTTTTCTATTCATCGGTGATCTCTGAAATATAAAACGTATTACAGCAGCACAGCTATTTTCAACCTTCATTTCAAAACTGATTTTCTGTGGTGTTTCTTGAGCAGCATATTAGGATGTTTTTTGAAGGATCACGTGACGAAGACTGCAGTGGTGCTTTATATCGCAGGAAAAAAATCACACTTTTTAAAATGCATTCACATAGAAAACTGTG
The DNA here is from genome assembly GCF_018831695.1 of Puntigrus tetrazona. Classification (NCBI taxonomy): domain Eukaryota; kingdom Metazoa; phylum Chordata; class Actinopteri; order Cypriniformes; family Cyprinidae; genus Puntigrus; species Puntigrus tetrazona. Next base: position 22,789,009 of record NC_056713.1, on the reverse strand, counting down.
TCTTTGGTTAAAAATAGAACAAAGAAATACAGCCTTAGTGAATGGGAAGATAATTATTTTTATGTTTGAGCTGCATTGTAGCTATATCATAGCCGGCTTATTGTAAATTTTAAAGTTAAGATTTGTTGCACAGGTTTATTTGTAGCAAAAACCAAAAATGCGTTGTGCGTGTCAAAATGATAGATGTTTCTTCTATATGGCAAAAATCATTAGGATATTAAGTACTGATTATGTTCCGTAAAGATGTAAATTTTGTAAATATTTTTGTACTGTAAATAATTAATTTTTAATTAGTAATATGCATTGCTAAGAACTTAATTTGGACAACTTTAAATGTCATTTTCGCAAAAATATTTAGATTTTTTTTTTTTTTTTTTTTTTTTTTTTTAAATAGTTGTATCTCGACTAAATGGTGTCCAATTCTAGCAAACCATACATCAACGAAAAGCTCATTTATTCAGCTTTCAGATGATCGTATACACCTCAGATTGCCACTTGAGTGCTCCATGGTCACACATAAAGATACATAGTGAATTACAATGTAAACCTTTGGTCTCCAGCTCTCCAGTGCGGGATGTTTTGAGCACGCCGCGGCTGTTGAAGAGACTCCGGAGAGTTTTGGCACGTGAGGGAGACGTGATGGAAGAGCTGGAGAAAGAACTGGCCAATCAGATCAGCATCATCTCAGAGAAAGGTTTCCTTCAAGCTGCCTTGAGTGAACGAGGGAAACCGTCCAGCTCTGATATGTTGGTTGAACTTCTCTCTTCTGCACACAGAGGGCGTGATTTCTCAGTTACAGCACAGGGTGGAGCGGATGCTGCGAGAACAAGGAGAGCTGGAGAAGGACCATAAAGCTGCGCTGCTGGAGCTCCAGGAGAAGAACGAGAGGTGAGGTGCACTAGAGGTCAGATCGGGTTTTCCGGTGATTATTTTATCATCTCTGTCTGATCCGCAGAGTTGTGAAGCAATGCCAAGACTTGAAAACCGAAAACGCTCAGAAAAAGAAAATGATTGATGCACTAACAAAGGAGAACCAAACCTTTGCTGCTCAAGTGAGAGACCTTTTTTTTTTTTTTTTTTTTTTTTTTTTTTTTTCAGTTATCAATTAAATAGTAATATAAAATTTGACATTTGTTTTTAAACTGACAAATTGATAGACCTATTTAATTCATGCTTTAAAATGTAATAAAAATTGTGTTTTTTTTTTTTTTTTTATTGTACAACATTAATTTTATTTAATATAAAATGTAACCTTTTATATCATGCTTATTTGTTTTGTTTATAACATTAAATTCAAATATCTATTTTCAATGTAAAGATATTTAATAGTTTAAAGGACTTAATTTCTTTATTTTTCTACAAATTAATCCATTTGTTCCATTTAAAATAAATAAATAAATGGTTGAAAAATGCATTTAAATGGTTTTTATTATTATTTAACATTTTGCAACACGTTTTCAATTTATGCTATTTTTAAATGTATATATCTCTGAGTTTCTCATGATTGTTGACTGTATAAATTGCAAGTATGCAAAAAAAAAAAAAGACAAAATAAACCACTTATTTTATTGACAATCTTGTCTCTTTTCAGGCTTTGATCAAAACCGAGAGCTTCCAGACTCGAATGCTGGATTTGTCCGAACAAATTTCCCTAAAAGATGACGAAATCACAAATTTGAGTAACAAGTATAACTCTGTAGATCATGAGCTGAAGCTTGTGAAGGAGAAAAACATTGCATTAAAAGAAGTGATCAAATCAAATTGTCAAGAGCACGAGGACACCGTTAAGAAACTTCAGCAAGAGCTTGACTCTGCTTCTTCTGTAGCTTCAGAAAGACGAGAAGAAATGCTGGTTTTGTCAGCGGAGGTAAAATCTCTTAAAGAGCAGATCTGGCATTACGGTGAAAATCAAATGCATAAAGAAGAGCTGTCTGTTTTAGAGGCAAA
>NC_056713.1:22772062-22782062 GCF_018831695.1 Puntigrus tetrazona | reverse complement strand
AAGGTCTTAAAATGACTAAATGCAAAGCTACGAGCTAGTCGTCGACGCGGTATACTATTAAATACTGGAGTGATAGTTAAAGATTGCCATATAATCATAAAATAAAAAAGGTCGTGTCTCATATGTTTGTGGTATTCGACTAGTTCAGATATAGTTTTTGCATTCCTGAAGTATGTCGTTCAGCATCGTTTAAGATGTAATTCATGTTTGTATAATTCCATTTAAAACCAGCGTGCCTGTATGTTCCTGTTTTGGGAATCATATGAGAAGATGCTTTTTTTTTTCCTCAGGTGATATTCAGAGATCATCAGCGATAGGGCACACATCATCTGACCGATCAAATGTCAAGCCACTTTATCAAAAAACATTCTTTCTGTCAGTGCAAAGCATTGCAATACGATATGCATTTAAAGTTTAAGTGCCTTTTCCTGGTTTAGACATTTGCTGACCTGCTCGGGTCGGTCCAGGCTTGCATGAACACTTGGGTATGAATATGAAGGTTTTTAAGCGTATTAGATTCCAGCAGTGCGTTTCGAGTTACAGGTGTGGGTTAGCGGTGTGAACCGGTCCGTTTTTTTGTGCATAAGGTTTTCAAAGTTAGATGCATGCTTGTTTTCTTTCCTGCGCTTTGTTTCTCTTTTAATGTCGCTCTTAACTTTATTTTAAGGATCATGATGGACCGGCCACCCAGCAGTTATGGCTCTATGCAGAGTGATGATCACGAAGATGAACTGGACGAGTTTGAAGAACCTCCGCTCAAACTGCAAGCAACGAGGTATGGAAGCGTATGACTACACACAAAAACTAACCGGTGTCAATCAATAACAAGGATGATGATGACAAAACTATAAATTACTTGCACTGAGTGTGGATCTTCCCCAAATTTTACATTTTTTGTTTCTTTTTGCTTTTTTCTGTTCAAAGTAATGGTTCGTTTTTGATGTAAATAAGTGATGCGAGAGAATTAATTGTAATGTAATTTCTTTTTGCTGTTGTAGTTTTTTGTTCGCCAAGGCTTCATTTATTTATTTCATTTATTTGTGTTATTATTAAATGTTTTCTTCTTTTTTTATCCTATAAATGTTAGGTTAGTATTTAGAGTACTTAATTTTTTTCATGTCATGAAAGCTGAATTTATATATATATATATATATATATATATATATATATATATATATATATATATATATATATATGTGTGTGTGTATATATATATATATATATATATATATATATATATATATGTGTGTGTGTATATATATATATATATATATATATATATATATATATATATATATATATGTGTGTGTGTGTATATATATATATATATATATATATATATATGTGTGTGTGTGTATATATATATATATATATATATATATATATATATATATATATATATATATATATATATATATATATATATATATGTATATATATATATATATATATATATACACACACACATACACATATATATATATATATATATATATATATATATATATATATATATATATATATATATATATATATATATATATAAATAATTCTAATAAAACAAATGTTACTAGTATTTAAAAAAAGCTTTTTGAAAATGCACATTAATGTTTTTAGTTTGTTTTAATTCATTTTAGTGAATTGTGGGCACAAAAGCACTTCATGGTTCACTTTTATTAACATGCATATCCAGATTTTTACATCACGCTTGTGTCTTTTCAGGGTCAGGCTTAACCGCCCGGATTCGCCGGAGACGGTATTTACTGAACGCACGAACACGAACCAGTCCAGCGTATATAAAGACGGCCTGGTCCTCAGAACGCAGACCTTCATGCGCGCGGAGGAATCTCACGCCCTGCACAGGTAACTACATCCACAGCGCGCACGCATGCCTCTTGAAGTTTTGAGGGTAATTTGCGCTTTTCCCGTCATGCAGCATTAACAGAGAGCCGTCGATCGTGGAGCCGTCCGAGCTGCAGAGCGACATACAGACAGAAGCGGCGATGGATGAGGAGCCGAACTACAGAGATGAGGAGAACAATGAGAGAGACGCGCAGGAGCAGCGGAACGAAAGCGCTGCGATGGAGCAGGAGGAGGCCACCAAAGAGGAGGAGGAGGAGGATTTTGATGAAATTGTTGTAAGTTACGCTGAGCCGATAGATCCTCCTCCTCCTCCTCGGGAAGGCGATGGACTACAGTTTCAGCACCTGCACGGCTCCCTCACCCTGCAGCATGTGCTAAGAGTCAGTAAACGTTTTTGTGTTTCTATTGAGCCTTAGAGGAACCCTTAAGAAAGCCTGACATGTGAAATAATATTCAGAAGAATCCAATTTTTAAAAACGCCTTATGATTATTATGGAGCTTATAATTGAGGTTGAAAAACAGCTTAATTTTATTTATTTTTTGCTCCAACTGTTGATATTCATATGAACAAGAAATAAGAATCATATTGATTTAGAGGCTATCAAAACAATATAGCAGGCTACTAAAAAACAGTTGTCCCTATATTCCCAATAACGTCTTATAAACATTAAATATTATGTTATGATTTAAGGAGCTGTTCAGTTTTAAAACACATGATGCAATGCCACACAGGGATGATTTAGAGATGAACGAACAAATGTTTCTCAAAGACCAGGTTTGGTAATCATAATTCAACACGATTTTACAAAAAAAGTAATGTATGGATAATAAAGCGAACAGATCTTGAAATATTATTAGCGATATTAAGGTTAAAATGAAAATCAGTAAAGATTTCACAGAAAAAAGACAAGTTAAACCAAGACATTTACTAGCTTATTAAACTATCAATCAGATGACGGCGGACATGTAGAACAAGAGGTTATTTCTGTATAAACCTGTATTTGAGACCGGATCCTTCACGTTTGTCTTTCTCTCTCATTCAGCAAATGGTGGGGTGTCTCTCCCAGTTCCACCCGGCGGAGATCTCCTATTTTAAGCGCTCTCTGAGCACTCACTGCAGATTCAGGAAGAACTACCCGAGTATTGCGGATCTTCATGACCCGCTGGATCTGGTCGATAAAATGATCGAGGTGTGCGGGCTGGGAGAAGCTCTGCATCTCACCATACGAGCCATACATAACGTGGGGAAGGAGGATCTGTCCGTTTACCTAAGGAAGACCTGTAGAAGAGGTACGGCTGCCTTTTTTGGTTTGGTTTCCATTTGGTTGATGTTTGACCTAAAACAATGTATGAAATCGCTTATATTTGACCCTAAAAACGCACAATTTAAAAAAGGAACCTGTCGGCTGTCTCGTGATTAAAATCGATATGTTGCCAGGATAATTGCATCTTTAGAGTTAAGAAATTAAACGGTCTATTGTAAGAAAAATGGGATTGTGACACACATTAAATAATTAGGTGATTAATATTGAATTATGGGGGAAAATGATTTGTGTGTTTTATATAATATTACATTTTTTTTTTTTATTTTTTTTTTTTTATCCTATGAATGTTAAGTTAGAAATGTTGGCGACAGTATTTATAATTCATGTTTGAATTATTATAAATGCCTAGTTTAATAAAAAATAAAATAGTTTCCAGTCACTTTTGCTCGTTTAGGCTGGAATATAATACAGTGGAAACTATTTAAAATAAAGTGCATTAGTTAATAACATTAGTTAACATGAACTAAGAATGAACAATACTTTTTAATATTAGTTAATGCACTGTGAGCTAACGTGAACTAACAATGAATGATTGTATTTTTAACAAAAACAAATGCTGCAATACCTTTTATTGTTCATTGTTTGATCATGTTACTTAATACAGTAACTAACGTTAATAAATGACAAATGATAAATGATAAAGTGTAACATATATTTATTGATGATGAAAGCTGAATTTTCAGCATCATTACTCCAGCCTTCAGTATCACACGATCCTTCACAAATCAGTTTAATATCCATTACCGCTCAAGAAACGGTTTGTGATTGTCATCAGTACAGAAAACGGCTGTGCTGCTTCCTATTTTTGTTAAAACGATATTTCGTGAAAAATACATTGGGTTCTTTGAAATGGAAACTTCAAAACAAGAGCGTTTATTTGAAGTGGAGATCTTTTACGACGCTGAAAATGTCTTTTACGGTCGCTTTCGCACAAATGAATGCATGCAAGTTTCTCTCTTTATCGTTTAAAGTTCAATTCGCAATCATGACAAGACGCATTACATACGGATAACTTACATTTATGCATTCCACAGGTTCATTTTAGTATAAAGTTCAGTTTAGTATAGAATGTGGTGCAAAACAAACCTGGTCATGTGTGAAAGAACATCCTTAGTCTTTATATTCACTCTTTTGCTGCGTTTCTTTCCAGCCGTGTTGCAGCATGACCTGATATTAGCCCACGAGCGGCGCTATTACTCTCTCTACGAAGGCCGGTGTCGTCCGGGTCGGCAGCGCTACATCAGCGACGTCTACGTCGAGCCCGTAACGGTGATCCGAGGCAGCAGGGAGCCCATCAACCTGGAGAACGAGGTCCAGCGCGTACCGTATACCATCGAGGAGACCCAAATCAGGGCCGCCGACATCTTTCGGCCCCTTCCTCACGAACAGAAGCCCATCCGTACCGTCATGATGACGGGAGTTCCCGCCAGTGGCCTAACGGTGGCCGTGAATAAGGTCATCATCGATTGGTTGGAGAAGAAAACCAATCAGGATTTTCAACTAGTCTTCCCTTTGCCGGCAAAAGAGCTGCACCTTGGGAAAGACGAACACCAGAGCTTCCTAGAGATGCTCAGTTGCTTTTTCGCCGAAGCCGAAGACATTAAGTTCATCGAGAAGCCCGACTGCTTGAGTCTCTTCATCATTGACGCTCTAGAACTTTGCAGACACGATCTGGACTTCAAAAACAACAAAGTCATCTCGAGCGCCAGGGTGAAAGCGCCGCTGGACGCCCTTCTCACCAGCCTGATAAAAGGCACATTGCTTCCCAACGCTCGAGTTTGGATCACCAGCCACGTCTCCGCCGCCCACCGCATTCCTCCGCAGCTAATCGACCGCTACGTGGAGTTAAGAGGTTTCACGGACGAGAAGAAGGAAGAGTATTTCACCAAGAGAACCAGCGAAACCGAGCTCGGGAGGAAGGTGTACAACCACATGAAGCGCTCCAAAGCCCTCGAGATCATGTGCCACCATCCTCTCTTCAGCTGGATGGTGGCGTTCATCTTCGAACGGGGGTTTCGAGATCCCGAGTACGGCAAACACCCGCCCGGCATCACAGCGTTTTATTCGCAGTTCATCGTGGTGCAGATGAACCGCGCGTTCGAGAAGTACCGCGGCTGCAGCGTCGAGGCGCAGAAGTGGAAGGAGGAAGACAAGACGTTCATTGAGATGATGGGGAAAATGTCGTATAAGATGCTGCTGGACGGCCGGGACAGGTTTACGGTGGCAGATCTGGCCGCCGTCAACCTGACGTACGAAGATTTGCGCGACCGCGATGAATTAACCACTGAGGTCAAACGGAGGAACGAGAACGTTCAAACGTGGATATTTAAGTTCGTTCACTTTACCGTTCAGGAATACATGGCCGCCATGTACGCCTATGTGGCGTTTAGGAAAGATGGCAAAAACGTGATCGAGCCAAGCAAAATGTCGTGGCTAACGGGCTCAAATAAGGATCGGCCCGTGATTGAACTGTACCGCCCCGCCGTCGACCGCGCTCTGGCCTCTCCGAACGGTCATCTGGACATGTTCCTGCGGTTCCTGGTCGGGCTGGTGACTCCGGGAACTGAGGACAACCTGCGCGGATACCTGCTCAATCACTACCACCCCAAAGCCAAGGGCACGGAGGAAGTGGCCAAGTACATCAACAAAAAAATGAGAGACGGCGTCCATCCCGACAGGAGGAGGAATCTGGAGTTGTGCCTGGTGGAGCTGGAGGAAGGCAAAGAGGAAAGATGAGGAGAAGCGAAGGGTTCAGTCTGTTGGGATTGTGCAACACTAAACTAAACGCAGTGTCTCGCAGGAACGACTCTGTTAAAGGGATGGTTCACCCACGTCGTTGTTTACACTACTAGTCAAAAGTTTGGAATAATTTGGATTTTTGGTGTTTTTTTTTGTTTTTTAAGGAAATCTCTTCCAAGGATGCATTTATTTGATCAAAAACACAAAGTAATATAAAATTTTATGTCCAATATAAAATAGCTGTTTTCTAATTGAGCACATGTTAAAATGGAATTTATCGGTGTGACACAACACTGAATTTTCATCATCATTTCTCCAGTTTTGTCACATGATCCTTTTAAAAATCTTTCTAAAATGCTGATTATTGTCAGTTTTGCTTGAAATGTTTGTACTTTATTTCTTATTTTTAGAAAAACATTATTATTATTATATATTATATTATATATATATATGTATATATATATATATATATATATATATATATCATATATATATATATAATATATATATATATATATATATATATATATATATATATCTCATGATTGATTGGAGTAATGACTCAGAAATTCAGCTTTCCGTGAGAGTAATGTTACATTTTAAAATGTATTAAAACAAAAAAACACTTGCTTTAAATAGTAATATATTTAACTTGTTTTACTGCGTTTTTGATTTAATGAACGCAACCTTTTTCAGAAACATTAACAAATCCTTTCAGACTTTAGATCAGCGGTGTACATCATTATCTTTGGTTACTTCAACTTTTTTTTTGCTCTGTTTTATCTTTAAGATAAAATCCTCTGATTTGAGTGGCATAGTGGTGAGTCAAGTGTGAATTTATGTTTTAACTCTTATTTATTGGGTGAGCTGTTCCTTTAACTTTTTTTGGTGCTGTGAGCCGAGAACGTCAGTTTGAGTCTGTATGGTGATGTATTTGCTTTTTAGGCTTTCTTTAAGAGAATAACAGCCAATTATAGCACTAATAATTGTTAACATGCACACAGTGCTTTAAATAAAGAAGTGGATGTGTGCTTCTGCTTTCCAGAATCACCGGTACCTAATGAGGAAAAAATCCTGCAAACGTCATTCATGAAGCAAGCAAGTAACATGAATAACTACATTTATCCTGACAAAGCAGCATGATTTTATTCATTTGATTAAATGAGCAGTCATTGCTTTTGCAGCTTTTAGGAAATCATCAAGATTTTTTTTTTTTACATGCGGTTACTCAACACTGACAGATAATGGATCGGAGTTAAAATATAATTTAATTAGCTGTTTCTTTTATTGTTAGATTTTTTTTGCAAAGCCACAGGAATGGCAATTTATGTACAATCTTAACCACTGTGTCAGTGACAAACCTTTTATAATAAAAATTCTCTTGTAGTGGAGTCGGTGATGTTTCTTTCCACATAGAACATTTATTACAAAAAAATCTAGCATGTATCATGTGCCCCTAAATAAAAATATAAAATAAAATATGCATTCTCTATATAGCAAAGGTGTTTGTTTATAACCTATGCTATTATACTCATACTTTTTAAAATGCATAAATAATACTTTTTCTTTGATTTTTTTTTTTTTATCCTTAAATATTATCCTTACAAATCTTAAATATTTTTTCTGGGCTTAGTGAAAAAGATTCATATTAAAAAAAATGTGAAATAGTGTCCCTTGATTTAAAAAAAAAAAAAAAAATAAATACATTAAATACTTTCCTGCACATTTTTAGTAGTGATGTGTATACTATTCATGTATATATTTTATCACAAAAGTTGCATAACTAGTTCTTGCAACACACCGTGCATCATTGTGTTGCATTTGATGGCCCACAGTCTAAAACCTACAGACTAAATATATTTTAGATATTATATTTTCCGATCTTTGCCGATGTTGCACGAGTCCCGGCCATGTGCCGCATCGGGTGTATCGTGGAGATTGTTCAGAGCTAAAAAACATAGTTTGTCGCACGACATGAAACCTTTATTACTCCAGGAGGCGCTTTGCGGTCCAGAAGCCCAATCTTCCATCTATGCCCATTGATATTCACGGCCGTTTTCTTCTGCTTCTGGAGAGACTTGTACGATACAAATCTTATCTTTAATTGCAAGAATTGTTGCATGTGTCAGCAACGGAAATCTGCCTCGGTTTTTTTTATATAAACAATCCAAACCGCGCTATTACTCGTTAATGATTGTGATTGGTCAGTCAAGTCATATGGTGAGAAAAGTAGCGTGTATCACGTGACAAGACTTTTTTAAAAAAGATAATTGTTTATATCACACCCAATGATGACAAAGAAAAAAATCACAGCAGTTACATTGTAAAATGCTCAGGGAATTGGCAAAATAATAAACTATCCCAATTTATAGCATCCACTTCGTTCTCACTTCCGTTCTACTCGTTTATTTCTGTTGAGAGAAAAGTTCGCGAATGTTCCCGAACGTCTCGCGCGAGTTTCCGGCTGAGGAGAGACCCGGCGTCTAACGAAGCGCGATATAATAAAAAAGAGGGAGTTTTTAAAGGTTGCGAAGATTTCATTTGTGTCGTAAAGATGTCCGTGTTGTGTTATAATAAAGGCTGCCTGCAGCGGTTTGATCCAGAAAGAAATCCTGAAGGTGAGTGTTTGTTACGCTGAAGTTTACACATCGCTGAAATGCCGTTCATTCATTTGTATGACGCGCTGTTTCATATTTATCTTAATATTGTTACGTTTCAGTGAGCTTCCATGGATCTGGTTTTGTTGTCTGTGCTTTAATGCACGCAGTAAAGTCGTTAATGCATAAATATAAATAATCTTGCTTTGTTCGTTTATGGATTCATACGAGTATGTATGTTATTCTAAGTGTGCTATACACACACACACACACACACACACACACACACACACACACACACATTTGTAAATATTACATGCAAATTTATCCAAACATTATTTTGAAATTTGTAATTATTATTATTATTATTACTAATAACATTGCTTGTTTATTATTTATACATTTTTGTATTTAATATATTTACTTTTTCTTTCTTTAATAGTTTGAATGATGAAATAAAATTAAATATATATATATGTATATGTGTGCATATATATACACACACACACACACACACACACACATATATATATATATATATATATATATATATATATATATATACATTTAGTCATTTTGCATACATATACATATATAATATATTATGTGTATAAATAATAACAATAAAAATAGTAGTAAAGTAAATGATTTATTTCATATAGATGTATTATATATATATATATATATATATATATATATATATATATATATATATATATATATATACATTTACATTACATTTAATTTTTACTTCATCATTCAATCAAACTATTAAAGAAAGAAAAAAGTAAATATGTTACATAATACAAAAATGTATAAATAATAAACAAGTAATGTTATTAGTAATAATAATAATTACAAATTTCAAAATAATGTTTGGATAAATTTGCATGTAATATTTACAAAGTTCTTTGTTTTTATTGTTGTTCATTGTGTTGTTCATTAGTTTTAAGTGAGAAATCGTGTTTTTCAGATGCGTGTACGTACCATCCAGGAGTTCCTGTTTTCCATGATGCTCTGAAGGTGAGTGTGTGGATATCAGTGGTATAAAAATATTTATTCTTTGCATAACTGTATTCATATTGCAGTGTAGCAGTAATAAAAACGATGTCACCTCGCACTACGCCTTTGCAAAGTAAAATGCATGTTTCACGTGCCGGTGTCGAGAAAATATTAGTTGTTTTTTCTAAAAGAAATCCAAACAAATCCATCTTACTTTATTCTTCTCGTTTCTTCAGGGTTGGTCGTGTTGTAAAAGACGGACGACGGACTTCTCTGATTTTCTCAGTATTGTGGTAAGTGACTCAGATCCTCCGAGGAAGACGCATCTTTCTCAGATTTTACTCATCGTTCACATTTCGTTGAGCATTTTATACTCGAGTACACGCGCCCTACTGGTCCAAATGAAACCTGTTGCTTCAGTTAATCTGTTTAATCGTCTTCATTGATCATCACACGGTTCCTTTTGAAAAGATA
>NC_056713.1:22729562-22764562 GCF_018831695.1 Puntigrus tetrazona | reverse complement strand
CGTCAGAATTGGAGCTGATTAAAACATCCCAATAATCCACACCAGTCCATCAGTGCATGTTGTAAAAAGCCAAATGTATGTTTTTGTAAAAAAAAAAAAAAAAACTAATCCATCATTAAGATGTTTTAACGTCAAACCATTGCTTCTGGCAAAAATACTACACCGTAATCCATAAAAATATTTCCTCCAGTGAAAAAGCCATTTCGTTTGCATAGATTAAGCCAAAACAGTTTAGTCTATTAATATAGTATAACATACTTCTAAACAAGGAAAGGTGGATTTTGACGTAAGAGACAAAAGACTGGACTTTTTTACTGGAAGAAGCGTTATTATGGATTACAGGCTCATATTTCGGCCAAAAGCAACAGTTAAAAACGTCTTGACAGATTTGTTCACAAACACACTTCTCCGGGTGTAACCTGATAGACTGGAGTGCGGTGATGTTTTTATCAGCTGTTTGGACTCATTCTGACGGCACCCATTCGTGTAATGCTACATTTTCATTTCAGCAGTTTTTCATTTTCAGGGCAACTATTCCTCTAATATTCGGCGGTCTGCACGCGAAGTCCCGCGTAGATGAAACCCATCCGCTGACGTTGTAGTCCCGTATCCGCGGCGTGTTTTGAAAGCCAGGGGCCTAGCTGACGACAGGCTTTAGCGTCTCCGCAGCCGCGTTGACGGTGAAGGCGGCGATGCTGATTTGGCGTTTGACCTCATCCCAGGACTTCTGCGGGTCCACCGCGTTCTCGATGTCAAACAAAGCATCATAAATCCCTGGGAAGGACTCACCCGCATATTTATTGTGACTGCTGGGCGCAAATATGATATGCCTGGAAGAGAGACGAGAGAGGAAAAGACAAACAAAACAGACACAGGTAATACTTAAACTGATCTCGAGTGGTAATTACTGTCGTAATGGAAGTGCAGGTAACGTACATTTGGGATTTAACATGACCAGTTGTTTTGAGCTCTAATACTCCAAAACATGTGGTTTGTTCAGAAGCAGATTCATACAAACCACTAATTTCAGGCCTTGAACTTTTAGTCTGTGATAAGCAGCTCGCCAGATTTTTCCCTGACAAATGTTTTGTAAACAAAATCCCACAGATAAGCAGTTTTATTCAAAGGTTTGGGGACAGTAACTAAAAGACGTTAACACTTGCATCAAAAATGCATCAGAAATTATATTTATAATATTACAAAATATTTTAATTTCTATTAACATGTGAATCCTGAAAAGCATGTAACATGGTTTCCACAAAAATATGAAGCAGCATAACTATTTTCAAATTAATTTTGATAATATAATAATAATAAATATTTATTTTCAATTAGTTGTTTTCAATTTTGAATAATTTTTTTTATGTCTATATAGCTTTATTTTATTTAAGTACATCGAGTTTAATTACTTTAAAACTAAAATCGATGCTTCTGCAATTGGTGAAAAGTTTTTTTTCATTCGTATTTTGCAATTTATTATTCATTTTGGTTTTAGTAACAAAACATGGTTTTAGTTTTAAGTAACTATAACCCTAGTCACCCTTGTCGGGTGCTCATTAATGATTCTCCGAACCTCGAAAAGTCGGATAGTTTACCTGTAAAATGGTCTCCCAGGCAAACCCAGAGGATCAGTGAAAGCTCTCTCTAAATACATCAGCTGATCATTCACCATCCGCACGGCCAGAGCGCTGACGAGACAACAGGTGTGAGAAACGGGCATCATGCGCAATGAGACAAAAACCATGAAAACCTAGTCACGTTGTCCTTCGTACTCGGATGTGTCGAGCTGATCGAGGCGCTGATGGAAGTCTCGTGCCGCGACCGTGAAGTTCTGGGCTGCAGAGAAGAGAGAATCTAGAACAAAAAGCATAAAGAAAGATGCTGACCGACAGGAAGAAGACGAGCTGCAGCCCAGTTCTCATACTTTCACCCTGCACTCTTAAAGGGATACTCCACCCCGAAGTTAACATTTAGTCATTCATCTCTTACCACCATGACGTTTCAAAAAACTTTGATTTAAGAAATTTTAGATGAAAACCAGGAAGTTTGTTACTGTCCCACTGACTACCAGGTAATAAACACTAAAGAGATCCAGAAAAATATGAAAAACATTGTCAGAATGCTCCATCTGCCATCAACCGCAGCGTTACGAAGCAACGAGAATTATTTTTGTACGGGAAGAAAATATTCAACAACTCTTCTCCTCAGTGTCTTGCTTCACCGTAGCGCCATTTTAGAGAGACACAGAGGAGACAAATTGTTGAATAAAGTTGTTATTTTTATTTTCTTTTCATACAAAAAGTATTCTTGCCATTTCATGACGTTCAGATTGAACCACTGATGGCAGATGGACTATTCTGATCATGTCTTTAATACTTTTCTGCACCTTTTTTCATCCAAAATATCTTAAATTACGGGTTTGGAACAACGTGATTAATGCTTAAGTATTCATTTTTGGGACAAAGTACCCCTTTAAAAATAAAGCTTCTTAATTGTCACCTGTGGTTCTTTAAAATCCATAGAACCTTTTCAAAGCACAAAAGGTTCTTTATACTGGAAAAAGGTTATTTCGAATGTTCTTTGGGAGTCCTGAAATGTTTCTTCTACTGAATCTTGAATTTTTTTTTTTATGTGAACATAACAATAGTATGGCTGAATAGCATGAATACCGAATGAGACGCTGTACTGCTGCATGGCAGCGGGATGCTTCAGTGCCAGCTGGGAAATGCTGTCGGCGTATTTGGTGAGAGACGTGGCGTATTCCACACAGTCCAGAGGTAAGACTGTAGAATCAGCCAAACTGAAGATGAGTCCTGCCCGGACGCGGCCCACGGCCTCCAGCCGGCGGAAACTGGGGTCGTAGAATCGCTCCACGATCTCATAGGTCTCATACACGCTGTGATACACGGGGTAACTGCTGTAGCGCTCGGTTTTCTGCAAAATGGTTTAAATGCTAGGTGTGTAACTAATGCTTGTACCATGCTTTTACAAGTCTAAAAAAGACACTCACTCGGTTTTTGGTATATCTCGCTCTTCCGGATGCAATGCCCAATCTGATGAAATATGCTTCAAAATCACTGCCAGAGCCCAGTTTGCTGATCCTACAGAGAAAACACACATTTGCTTGGAAAAGTCACATATCTCTAATCGGTCAGATGTTCTTATAGATGTTTAGGATCATCGTCATTATCTTCAAGCTGCTCTTTATTACCATGGTGCATCTCTATCTGTGGAGTTGTCTCGTTTGTGCCAGCTCTGATATAAAGTCATGCCCTCTTCTCCCTCCTCCGGACTCGAAACCTTCACAAACACACTATTAACATCACTCGCATTTATACAAGTATACGGAGACAGACAGAGACAGACACAGACAGAGACAGAGAGACAGACGCAGACAGACAGACAGACACAGACATACAGAGACGGAAAGACAGACACAGACAGAGAGATAGAGAGATAGAGACTGAGATAGAGACTAAGATAGAGACAGAGACAGACACAGACACAGACAGAGAGACAGACACAGACAGACAGACAGAGACGGAACGACAGACACAGACAGACAGACAGAGAGAAAGACACAGACAGACAGACAGACATACACATACAGACAGACAGAGACGGAAAAACAGAGACAGACAGAGAGACAGACACAGGCAGACACAGACATACAGAGACGGAAAGACAGACACAGACAAGACAGAAAGACAGACAAAGACAGAGACCGAGGCAGACAGACAGAGACAGACACAGACAGACACAGATAGAGACATAAAGACAGACACAGACAGACAGACAGAGACAGACAAGACAGAGACACAGACATTCAGAGATGGAAAGACAGAGACAGACAGAAAGAACAGACAGACAGAGACAGAGATAGAGACAAAGATAGAGACAGACAGAGACACAGACACAGACAGAGACGGAAAGACAGACATAGACAGGCACAGACAGACAAACAGACAGAGAAAAGGACATAAAAAGACAGAGAGACAGAGACAGAGACTTCAGACTTCAGTTTCAGTGAAACAGACAGAGTCAGACAGACAGAATCTCACCTTCTTGGTGATGTCATAAACCAGAGTGTGTAGGGAAGGAGTGCAGTCGACTCTCAGTGTGTACATACCTGACACACACACACACACACACACAGAGAGAGAGAATAAGAGACCTGAATACTTGCAGATGAGATCAGCACTGCTTTTACAGCAGATAAACACTAATAATATTTATTTATGTATGTGTGTGTGTGTGTGTGTGTGTGTGTGTGTGTGTGTGTGTCTGACCCTCAATAGCAGAGTCTGCATTGATGTAAGCCACAGCTCGCTCCTGCAGGACTCTGGCGTGATCCTGCAAACACACACGAGAGCAACAGAACACTGAGAAACTGATACAGATACACAATCATTCATTCAGTCATTCATTGATTCTTTGACTGAATAAGCAGTTTTGAATTAAACTGTTCACTCCCTTTTTTTGGTTAATTTATTTATTGGTCATTAACTTGTTAATTCTGTCTAGCATTTACTAATTTCTTCATTCATGTATTCATTCAATCGTTTATTCATGCATTTTGTAATCAATTCATGCATTTTTTAATCAATTAAATCAATTTATTTCTTCATTTAAGGTTTTTTCAGTAAATTCAGTTAATGAATAATACATCCATTTTTTTATTTGTCTACCTATCTTTCATTCAGTCAGTCATTCAAAGTTTTTTAAATTATTTTTCATGTTTTTTGTCTTTTTTTCAGATCCTTAATTTCTTTTAGAGAATCACTTATCCATTTTTCACTAATTTGATCAATGATTCATTCATTCATTCAGTGGTTCATTCTGTTCATTCAAAGACTAATTTATTCTTTTGTTCAATCAAGAGTCCATTTCTGCATTTAACTGTTCATTCATGCATTCATTTTGTTCACTCAGTGTCTATTAAATGTATTAATTTAGCTGTAATTTGTTAATTCAGTCAAGTATTCATTCATTGTGTTCACTGATTCAGTGTTTCATTCATTCAGTCATGTTTTTTTCCATTCACTAAATCAATGATTCACTTTTGCTCATTTTCTGTGCACTTATTCAATCAACAGTTAATTCGCTGATTCATTAATGCATTCAAACATAGTATTTGTTTCTTTTGTCATTCGTCCATTTGCACCTCTGCCCATTCTGTGGATCCCTGCAGACCAAACTCTTCCGCGTCCCAACTGGCAAAGATCAGCGTCCTCCTCGGCCTCCAACCTAAAACACACACAGAGAATGAACATTTGAATGAAAATCAAAGCGATACTGCTACACACGAATCTAGACGACGCGCACCTTTCTTCATGAGCTTCCCAGCGGCTCTCACGTTCTCGTGCACCACAGCAGCTCCTGACACGGGGTCGATCCCTCCAAACACCCATGCGTCACGATGGCCGCCCAGAATCACGTACCTGTCTGAACACACAAAACCGAACTGAG
This sequence comes from Puntigrus tetrazona, assembly GCF_018831695.1. NCBI lineage: Eukaryota > Metazoa > Chordata > Actinopteri > Cypriniformes > Cyprinidae > Puntigrus > Puntigrus tetrazona. The sequence goes on along the minus strand of NC_056713.1, from coordinate 22,759,093 downwards.
CTGCACAGACCAAAACAAACTCTCAAACAGAGTAACACAACTCTAAAAAAGAAACTAGATGAGCGGATGTCACCTGGCTCCACCGCTCCCCTGATCCAGCCAATCACGTTGTAGATGCGGGTCACCTGATTATTGGTGTGGATGTTCATACGCACTTTACTAAAATTTCAAAGACAAAATCCAATCAGTATTTTGTAGTCTCTGCTCGGATATAACCATCTGCCAAATGCATTAATGTTACTGCAGCTATCATTTACAGCCTGCTAAGTGTGTGTGTGTGTGTGTGTTGGTATCTCTGGTTTATAAGGACACAAATTTATATAATGATGTGGAGATATTACAAAAGGCTTAAAGCAGTCATATGATGTGGATAAAAAAAAGCACATAATTTTGTGTATTGTGCACTGTGTTTGTGCAGTTTAAGGTGCAAAAAACACATTATTTTATCACAAAAGAGGCATTTGTTGCATCAAGAAGAGACATAATTACTGATTATCACGACTTAGTACGGTCTTTTTACGCGATGCAATGTAAAAAGACACCATGTCTGCATTTGTGATGGGAAAAATGAGCAACAAGCAACAAGCACAGGTTCTTTTAATAATAAAACAAACTTAAAAGGTTGTGAGTCAGAAGCACCAGACTGTCCTTGCAGAGTTAGAACTGACTCACTTTATAGTCTCTTTGCACAGTTCTGTGTTAATGCTCTGAACACACTCTAATATTAGTGTTGAACTGTTCTGGAACAGTGTTGTAAATATTACTTGATCCTTGATTTGTAGTTGCGTCCTCTTTTGGAAGCACAAACAAAGTGAGTGAGTTTCACTTTCACAACGACACACAACGTTTCCAGAACATGGCGCCCGCTTCAACAACGCAGTGAGAATAATAGCTCCGCCTACTTTCTTTGAGTAAACATTTGGGTCGGTGTTATAAAATAAACCTACTCTGTGACGTAGAAAAGCGGGGGCGTGTTTAAGCGAGACGTTTTAGGGGGGTGGGGACAAGTCCACTCCAAAGAAAAAAAAAAATTTGAATGACGTCTTTAAAAAAAAAAAACATGCTAAAATGGTGGTTTTTGGAAAAAAAATAAAAATGCACAAAATTTCCTGTAAGGGCTGTTGCAGGGTGACACAAAATAGTTTGTATAAGTTTAAAAACCGTCACGCATATGGAGAGTCCCCATAAACCATCAATATCAACGTGCGTGTGTTTAATAGGTGGCCTCCCCAAACACAAGGCCTTTGTATCAAACTGGCCGACCTCCAGAGTTCATTACAGAACAACAACAGAGCCACAAAAGTGTGTGTGTGTGTGTGTGTGTGCTGTGGGAAACAAGTGTGTGTCGCCTCCCTTTGAGAACGCTGAGTGCACAAACCTCTCAGTCCTGCTGACATCACGCATATAAATGAGTTAACCATTAGCGGGAGCGCAGGAATATGCGTGCGTAAGCTGATTATGTATAGTGTAAAGTTGAAGTAATGCTTCATAATAGCAGGATCACAGGTTTCGGGGTTAAAGGGCAGGATTGGACAATGTTTTAACTTTAACTGTCTGACTGAACATGTCTATTTTTACTAAACACCCATGCTATATGATTCATACGAGCACATCATTCGGGAGAAATTTTTTTGTAATGTTACATCGAAATGTAGCAACCTTTTTGCAATCGCATCCCACATTTCATGATGCAACCGAGTCATTTTAACACTAACTATTCTCTTGTAATCTGTCATATTAGAGGCCAAATGCTTTTTTTTAATGCTATTTCATGCTGTCTTAAGGCGAGATACCTCAAGGGAACAGATAAAGATATAGTAAATATGCTAATGAGGCAATATATGATTAAATATGCAACATCTGAATCAGTTTCCAGAATAGAAATCTAAACATTAGATAAAGCACAGTTTAAATTCCTTGTAATTTTCTCTCTTTTTTTGACAGTTTTTCTCTTTTTATCGCCCTATGCACGTATGCATGTCTTAGCCTTTATTGTATTTTAAATCTGCAGAGGTCAATAGACACTTAAATGTGTATTTTAGATGTTTCTTTCCACTAGTCTGAAAGAAGACTTGTCATGGAGGCAAAATTGATCAGTGCATGTCTGCAGTGTCTTGCCTTAAAAGATAAAATGTGGATTTGCAGAAGTGTCTGTCAGGAAGGAAGTCTCTTACTTCTGATTAAAACCATCCATGAATCCCGGTCCGATTCTGTACGAGATGTTCAGAGCACCTTTCCAGTTATCCGGAGGAAGAGGACCTCCCATATGCCTACAGAAAGAGACGTTATACAATTATACAGTGGTGACCAAAATAGTATTATTTTCAGCAGCTAAAAATGGTTTTAGTCCATGGTTTCAATGGTTTTAATTCTATCTATTGCTGTAGTGTGAGATGGAAATGTCAGTTTGCATTAATTTTGCCATTAACTGTCAATTGGATTTTTTGTGCTTCAGAGATCAGATTCGACTAAACTTAGGCAGACTACATCCAGAGACACAGCCAAGTAAAAATGCTGTAAAATGATGATGCTGTCAAAAATAATGTCAACATTTGGCGTGAGCGTCCTTTGAAGCGTCGTTTGAAGCCATTTTTCTCTCGTTGCACTTCTGTAAAGTTTTTCAGGCAACTGCAAGCAGGTTTCTTGAAGCCTTTTGGAGACTCTGCCACAGTTCTGCTGTATTTAGTTTGTTATGACAAATTAATTACAAAATTAATGTTTGGAAATGTGAGCTACTGACACACTACATCAAAAATAGAATTAACCGACCATTTTCATCGGCTGAAAATAATGTGTTAACAATTTTGGCCACCTCTGTATATATATTTCAGATTAACTAAGAAACATAAGAGACAGTAGATGACACATTTTCATTTAAATTTTTATTTTAATATAATATCATTTGATATATTAAAATAAATAATAAATAAATAATAACGAATGCATTACATACTGATGAAAAAGTATAATTATTCAAAATTATTTTAAATGAAAAAAATTTAATAAATAAATATATATATATATATAAAATTTTATATATAATATAAAGAAAAGATAATAATAATATAATTTCTCTGTTAAAAAAAAAATATATATATATATATATATATATATATATATATATATATATATATATATATATATATATATATTTTTTTTTTTTGTAATTATATTAGCTGTCTTTGGAATATTTTTAGCCGTGGTCGACTCACTCCAGCAGGTGAATTGCATCTTGATATCCGATGGGATGCACTGGAATCTTGGGAAGCCCCACTGCATCCTCCAGACTCGATCTGTAGGTGTACTCTACAAGACATTGGCGAATCACAATGATTGCATTGAGAATCTCATTTCATTAAATTGCACTTGCTCAGCAAAGTATCCTCTGCAGTGAATGGGTGCCGTCAGAATAGCCTTTAAACAGCTGCTAAAAACATCACAATGATCCAGTCCAAACTGTTTATAATACACAGGTGCTGGGCATATAATTATATAATAATATATTATTATATATTATGATTGCAAATGGCGCCAATTCTCCCCCGATTCGAATCTTTTCACTGAAGAAAGCAATATTATGGATAGAGGCCTTGTAATTTTAAACACTTTTAATTTATGGACTAGAGTGGTGTGTGGATTTTTTAAAGCATTTTCTCGTTTGAGAATCTCTCTGAAGCACACACACACACACACACACACACACCTTTGGCCGGGTATCCGGGTGTGAGCGGGTCTCCGGCCCCGTTCAGATTCAGCACGTTTCCTCTCTGAGCGCCTCCTCCGGGCAGGTTCCAGCCGTCGGGATACGGCTTCACTCCGTCAGCCCAGTAATCCGCAGGGTCCGAGAACAGCACGATCCCTTTAGCTCCGGCTAACATCGCGTTCTTCACCTGCAAACGCGAGCAAGCCGGCTCAGCCCACAGCATTTTCTTCCGCGTGTCAAACGTAAACGTCTCGGCCGAACCTCACCTTGTTCCCACGGAAGATTTTGCCGTATCTAGCGATGACGATTTTTCCCGAACAGTTTATTCCCAGCTCTCTCTCCAGCTTGAAGAAATCCTCCGTCCGGCCGTAATTAACATAAACCAGCTCATCCTACGGTTCACAAACAGCAGGTTCATTTTACCGTAACTGTGACGTTAAAGTACAGCACTGTTCGAAACGCTGCTCTCTGTAACGGTTTTGAAAGATGATTTTATGCTCATCAAGGCTGCATTTATTTGTTAAAAAATACAGTAAATTCAGTAATTATTATTAGCATTTAAAAAAAGCTGTTTTCTAGTGTAACATTTAATTTATCCAAGCTGAATTTCTAGCATTATTACTCCATTTTACAGTGTCGCAGTGATCCTTCAGAAATCATTCTAACAAGCTGATTGGCTGCCCATGAAATACTTTAAAATTAAAGCATCAATTAAAAAAAAGTTGCACTGCTGAAATGCATTTCATTTTTAAGGATTGCTTGAGGAATAGAAAAGTCATTAAAAGAATTAGTTTGAAATAGAAAGCTTTTGTTACCTTATGTCTCTACCGTCACGTTTGATCAAATTAATGCAATTTCAATTTCTTTCAAACAGACACCAGATTTCTGAATAGCAGTATGAGGGGTATAAGACAACCCTTTAATTTGCATTCATTAATCAAACCCCAGGCTTCGACACTGAGAAACTGTTAACAGTCGGTTTTGATTTCATGCTTATTGTAAAATATCAGTATTTGCCTATTCGAGCATTACCTCCGGTTGTCCTTTTGCAGAGAAAGCACTATAAGGGGGACGATATCGGTAACATCTTCATAACCCTCGGGGACCGGCTCAGCCAGAGAGGTGTTAAAGATCTGAGAGAGGGAAAGTAACGAGTGACCTCTGTTATTTATTCCATTATGCACCGCAATCGCTATTAAACCTCTACAGACACAGTCATGAACTATAACCTGTCGCCATGACAACCAAGCTGGAGTCGTTACTCGCAGCCTCACTAGTGAAAAGATAAATGGCTTTAAAGCACACACACACACACACACACACACACACACACACACACACAGAGTTTTGAACCCAACTGATGATCTAGAACTGTTTTTGGCTGTTTAAGGGTCTGTGGTTGTTTAAAAAAAGGCACATTAAACGTTCTCCAGATCATTGTTTTGGTACATATATATAAGCACATATATATGGTTAGTAATGAACACAAAGTTCACTCTTTTTTCGGAACTATGACATCATCAGGCCTTTACTGTTCTAAACGTTCTATTTGAACAAATTTTTAAAAACTGGAATTTTAACTGGAATAAATTGGAATTTTCATTCTAAAAGAGAGCACATGTGTCTAGTGCACGTGGGCTCGCACAACTAAGCACGCTTAATAGCAGGAAACTCTGAGCATGCAAATTACTGGCTGGCTGATAAGGGTTGTGCAAGGTCCGTTGCAACAACTAGGAGGAAGGCTGTCTTTATTATCTCCACTTTTGCTCGAATGAAACCTTCATTTAAATTTTATGCAATATTACTGATTGATCCTGAGAGAGGGAGGCCCGGTCGAGCCCGGTCGTACCTCGTTGCCCAGGCGGTCCACTATGGAGATGTAATTGGGATCGGTTTTATTTGGGTATGACAGCAGCACGTCGTACGGCTCCAGCTCCACCGAGTCCAGCCCAAACTCCATCCACTCGGCCCGGATCTGCTCGGCCAGATCCAGATTCTGCTGCGATCCGGCCAGATGGGGCAGCCTCGTGAACTTCCTGTTTGGTGAATTACGAGAGACGGTAATCTAGATCTTTAAAAACTCGGTTAGCGGGCTGTGCGTTTTACGCTAACATGCGCAGAAGTATGCGCTAACATGAATAAATCACCCAGAAATTCGAATCATCCAAAATATACTCAACCTCAGGATGTCCGAGAAGTACATGAAACCGTTTCTCCATTACACTTGAAGAAATTTAGCATTAAATTGCACTTACTCTGCAGTGAATGGGTGCCGTCAGAATGAGATTCTAAACAGCTGATAAAACATCACAATATTCCAGTCCAAATGGTTCATAATACATAATAACACTCTCCCATTGTCCTCCCCTGCTTCATACTGAAGAAAGCAATATTATGGATAAAGGACTTGCCATTTTAGCCTGAAGCAATGATTTGAAGTCAAAAATGTCTTAATTGGTGGATCGCAATCTGTGCATTTATTATGGATTATTGATTTTTTTTTTTAAATCTCAATTTTCTAAAATTTTCAACATGAGTTCATAAACAATGATTAACATTCTGCTTGCTCTGCAACTTTAAGCGCGCTTCGCAGAACAACAAAGTTCTAATCTTTAGAAGTGTCGCAATAATGAACAGATATAGACAACGATGAGATGGCTAGACGTCTGTCTGTAAATACGATTTGAGGAATGACATGAAGTAATCAGTACGGGGGGGAAGCTGATTTGATATCTTAATAAACCATGTCTTCAAATTCATAATGTTATTTTAGAAATTGCTGTATTCTTGTTGCCGGTGGGAATCAGTTGTAGAGTATACGTTTCTAAGCCCCAGGTAAACTTAAGGGGATTTCTACCACAGACGGCACCCATTCACTTGCATTTTCAGCAAACCATTCCTTTAATTATAGTAGTCACTAACGTTAGGACCAGTGTGTTTAGGGCACACGGACAAACGGGCATCTTTTACCCACCTGAGATGTTGTTTAATATTCTCTGCCCGCATCTCATCCAGAAGTTCGTGCAGGAAGCTTTTGGATGCACGTCCATGATTGACAGTAGTAGGTCGAGCGAACCAACCTGAGAAACAGACACCTGTTACACCGAACCATGTCTGAAAAATAGCAGCGATTAAGAGGAAAAAACGATGACTTCTGTATTCCCTGTACAACAGAGTAGGCCATTACTGAAAGCAACAATAAACATAAAGTGCACAAAGCATTTATGGTTCCCACGCCGTCCGTTGCATGACTTTATTTGATTTATTTTAAGAGCCAAACATAACTGCATTGATCTGATATTACCAGGTTTTCCATTACTGGTCTCTTCGATGCACATTTATATTCCAAAATGAAAACATAAAGCCGTTTTTCATCGTTAAGCACCTGTTTTATTTTCATATTCATTGTTTGAAGTGAATGGGGTCTCTGTATAACCACACCTGCCCTGAAGGGATCCAAGAGCTGAGGAATGCAGTAAGATCTGGACAGGTGAAACCCACAGGTGTCTAACACCCGAGTGTGTTTTTCCACCACAAGCAACGAAAAGCAAAAAACACTCGTTAATGTGGAATCTGAAGGGTTTAACAACTTCGACATATTTAACTAAATATCCTTTGGAAAAAAAAAAGTATGCGCAGTGGACAACAACTCAAACATGCATTAATCACGAAAAGCATTGCAGATAGTAGTTATACCTTTATAAAAGCAGAAAAACTCACCGATGATAAAGCCAATCAAGAAGAAAGCCGTAATGACCGTTAACCGGCAGAGCCAGCTTATTATTTTATCCTCAGATCCCATTTGAATAAGCGCCTCGCATTAACGCGTTGAAAGTTGTCGGACTAGTGCTAGGAGGAGTGAGATACGTGGGCGGGTTTTGACTGGCTTGTGTTCATTAGTTCATTGAAGCGAATCGGTTCGTTTGAACGAACGCGGTTCGCCAATCCGCTTGCGTTATCAAGCAAAAAAGTCATCGTTTTACGCGTTTCTAATCGAAAGCGAACTGCTTAAACCAGCTTAGGAAGCCAGGTTAACCGGTTTGCTCTCCCGAAACCGGCTGGAAAGTGGCCAGAACCCCGCAGGCTGGACGGCTATTGGAGTTTTCGGCAGAGACGTATATTTCTTTTGACTCTTAATCGACTCGATTGTGTCAGAAGGTCAACTCTGGCGTTATTACAACGCACAGCCGAACACGTACGCGTGTTTTTCAAGCTGCCGTTAAAGAAAGACTCGAGAGCGCTTGGTTTTGATTCCAGAGAATCGACACGATGAAACGATTCGAAAGAATGATTCTTTGGCGAGTCGGACATCGCGGGTTCAGTATTCAGTTGCCGGTTGTAATACATACATAAATAAAGGCGACGCGGTTGGAGCACACGCCGACTCATGAAATGTCGTGGCAATGAATCACTAATGATGTTGCTAAAAATAAGGTTTGAATAAACCGGACTCGTTTGGACAGCTGCGAGTCGCAGCTGCGTTTCTGACGAGTGAAGCTTCTCGGGAATGAGCGAAGTCGGCACATATCATCACATATCAACTCTTTTTATCATGTTTGAAATTGTTTTGTGGTTGAGGCAACATTGAGCATGTCTATCGGTGTAATGTAGAACTGGATGCGCGAGATGAAAATAAGCCTAACATTTCGACTCGTTCAGCAATAGATGGCGCCGTGGGCCCGCGTTTCATTCATTTATTAGATGCAACTCGACGTGCTGAACATCTCAGAGTAACAAACGATTGAGTCTACTTATGTATTCTTATACATTTAACGTCAAAAGTGGGTGGATAGATAGATTAAACAAAAACACAATATATAAAAAAAAAAATATATATATATATATATATATATATATATATATATATAATATATATATATATATATATATATATATATATATATATATATATATATATATATATATATATATATATATAAGAAAAAAAAAAAAAATATATATATATATATATATATATATTGCATTAGTAGCCTAAGCCTAAATAAAAAGACTACTAGTGTTTAGTTTGCGCTCATAAATTTAGTTTCTATAAAGTATTTAATTTCTGTGCGTATTTACAAATTATTAAAGTAAAAAAACAAACATATTAAAGTAGATAAATATCAACTCGATAAAAAGGCAAACTTTATTTAGAGAGTAGTTTGATAGAAGGCAGGATTTAATCGGTGGGAGGCGCGTGCCCGGCGAGACGGGGGACGTGAGCGGCGGCGCGCGGAGTCCCGGGGAAGCCGGCGGGACGACCGTCACGGCGCGGAGAGTCCAGCGGCTGCACCGGTGATGTTTCACCGGTCCGAGGTTTAGCGTCGAGACCATGAGCGTCGCGCTGAAGAGCTGGAGGGCCAACGAAGGGCCCAAGCACTTGATCGTGGTGAGAGGGAGAGCTTTGCTCGCTACGCCCTTGTCGCGGTGTCCGTCTGAGATGATGCCAGCTGGGTTGCTTTTATTGTTTTGTGCAGATGCTTTGGGTTGCAGCCAACGTCTTTCTGTTCTGGAGGACATTCGCGCTGTACTTCAGCGGAGCGCAGTATTATTATCTGCACGAGATGCTGGGGGTACGTTTTAAGTTCATGTGTCAAGTTTGTGTTTTCAGGTTCGGTGTGTGTGTGTGTGTGTGTTTTACAAGTTAGAGCGTGCATGATCTTGTTTATAGTTTTGTGTGCAATGTATTCTTTATATATATATATATATATATATATATATATATATATATATATATATATATATATATATATATATATATATATATTTAACCTTCGTGTTTGTGTGAAGCCACTGAGATCTTTGACAGGTGTGTGTGTGTGTTTAGGTAGCGTTTGTAAAGTCTGACAGGTGTGTGTTACAGTTTTCACTGCAAAATTTGGTGTGTGTTTATGTTTTATGTGTGTGTGTGTGTGCGTGTCCTGGTGTTATGATGACAATATCCGAAATCTTTGCCCTGAAAATACGGTTTACGGTATAAAAACAGTTACACCCATATATGGAATGTCCCCTTAAAGCATGGAAATGTGTGTGTGTGTGTGTGTGTGTACAGATGGTGTTGTGTGTTTGCGATGGACTGGATGTCTCCTGTGTGAATCGGGGTAATTATTCTCACAGGTTATTGTTTATTGTTTAACTCAACTTTCCGAAAACAAACCACACTTGTGCTAGCAAAGACTTTTACACATGTATGCAAGAATTGGGCAATTGCAGTGTGTGTGTGTGTGTGTGTGTGTGTGCTGTAATCCCTCATATGTAGCAGGGCTGTTGTGTTTCTATATAGAGCTGAACAGGCGTGTGAGAACTCGCTCACCTCTGTACAGGAAACAACGATCACACGCACATACCAAGATCCACATGCTAGAGATTTTCTGCTTGATTTCAGGGTCAATTCTTCAGAAAGGCACAAAAAAGCGCCTTTATTTATTGTTATAAAATTATTACCATTTATTTAAAAATACGCGACGCAGATCAAATCACAGCCTGAATATTTATAGCCAATTATAGCCAGTGTTTCATTCACAGTGGAACGTGGACGACGCAACAAACGTTTAAACGGAAGAACTTTTATGCACTTAAATTCGACGCCTGCTGCAGGTCTTAAAAAAGTTAAGGCTGAAAAAGCGAGACATTTTAATAAGATTCAGCCGGGAGAACATCTAGCAGCTAATTAGGTTGTTTGACATCGACAGTGCTTCTTGCTGCTTCTTCTTCTTCTCTCTCGACCATCGTTCGCATCCTTTTCAGGGTCCTGATGAGAAAGCCCTAACCCCTGTGTGTATGTGTGTATGTGTGTGTGTGTGTGTGTGTGTGTTTCTTCAGCTGGGCCTCTGCATCAGTCGAGCCTCGGCCTCCGTTCTGAACTTCAACTGCAGTCTGGTGCTGCTGCCGATGTGCCGCTCGCTGCTTGCCTTCCTCCGGGGATCTCAGCGGGTAGGACCGAGAAATCGAGGCATAAACGCGCGTTCAGTGCATGCCGCGTCGGATGCCGCACGTTCAGCTGCCGTGCTGAACGAGGGTTGTTTTGACTCTGTCTCTCAGGTGACGGGCAGACACGTTCGTCGGCTGCTGGATAAGAGCAAGGCGTTTCATGCGGCGTGCGGAGTCACTATATGCGTCTTCTCAGGTGAGAAACCGATCTTCCATACAGAGCGGTTCGTGTCGCTTCTGCATGGCCTGGTCAGCTTATTCCGCCCAAATAGACAACAAAGACCGACATAAAGTGAGCAGTTTGCTCGGGGTGCATGATAATCAGGAGTTCGACGAGGTAAAATAGAAACTACGATGGCTGAACGTGTCAAGTTGCAAGCCTTAAATTTCTTTATACAGTACAGATAGTTTGAAAGCAGCTTGAAAGCGACAGAGTCGGTTTCTCCGTATGAACCAAACAAGAACGGCTTTGCTATAAAACATCTTATGGTGAAGCACTTTAAGAACTAGATTTGGTTCCACAAACCTCTTAAGCTTGCTGCTGTTATCGAAGCCGCTTGGAAAATGTTTTGCGTCCGATTTTTGGTTTGCGAGGCCAAGATGCAGTTCGCCGTTTTTGAGAAAGGTCGGTACGTTCCGCATCAGACGGTAGACAGACCAAACAGACTTCAGAACAATGAGAGAGAGCACGCAGACAGACAGCAGATTACTCACTTCATGGGAGAGGAAGAACAGATTACTCGGGTCGAGTCACTAGTCTGTCTGAAACTCTCTTTTGGAGTTAAATTAAGTTAACTTGAATGAAATAAAAATATAAAGCTACAATTAAAAGCAAACGATCTAATTAAATTAATATAAATAAAAACGAAACTCTGCGTTCCCACCCAATATTTTCATCATATGCTGAGGTTTAAGTTCACTCCGTGATCATTCGGGATTAAAAAGAAATGTAAAACCTGTGCGAATACAAAATACCTTCCTTTTGTGTTCGGCAGAACAAAGAAATTCGAAAGATTCGGTGAGTGAATGATGACAGAACTTTCATTTTTGGGTGAACTGTTCCTTTAAGGATCGGCATAATAAAAATGATCTCGCATTTGGTAATAAATGTAGCGTAAAGAGAGATTTCCAGGCAGTCTTTGTGGGCCGGTGATATCTGACCGGGAGCGCCACGAGCGTAACGATATGAGGGGAAATAAAGACACAAACGCTATCCGAGTTTGTTACACCCTGTGTTCGGTTTCAGTGCAGTGGAATAACATGAACTAGCATTCATGGCTTCTCTGGGTCAAAAACGCTAAAATAAACGTGAAATAAACAAAACAACAACATTAAAGCTGTCAGAAGTATATGTGAAGTATATAGCAGTATATCAGATATTAAAATAACACTGGTATGCTGCCCTCTGAGAGTTTGAGCTGGTAAATAACTTCATCTAGTGTTGCAGGGACAGGCTAGGCAGTCGACAGGTGTGTGTGTGTGCGTGCATGCGTGTGTGCGTGAGTGTGTGTGTGTGTGTGTGTGAGAACACAGGAATATCCTGAGGGATTCCCAGCTGGTTTTATCTTGTGTCTGAGTTCTCCCCCATTTCCTGTCTCAGTGCATTGTGGTCTTGTTTTAATTACAGAGCTCTGAGGCATCCTGTTACCATGACAACCACAACACACACACACACACACACACACACACACACACACACACACACACAAAGAGAGCTGCTGAATAGACAAATTGTCTTCCACACATACTTTAAGCATGCTGTCATTCCATGTGTGTGTTTGTCTGAGTTGACGATGTTTATGCGTTTGTTGGCGTTTATTTCTGCAGCGGTTCATGTGAGCGCTCACCTCGTGAACATGGTCAGTTTCTCTGCGAGATATTCAGAGGATTTCCCTGCGCTTAATGTCGCTCAGTATCGAGGACAGGTAACACAGATACATGTTTTGCGTTTGGTATAATGCATTTTTTATTTAATTCTTTTGCAAAGGCTTGGCAGACATCATGACGGACAACAAACATCTCATTGTTTGATTAAAACTATTGCTTGGGACAATTTAGTAGTTGCTGGAGAATGGTAGGGACAGGGCATGTTTTTACTAAATTCTACACCCTTGAGTATGAAGAAGTCAAACAACAGATAAATGAGTTAATACAAAATCCTCAAGAAGCTCATGGACTTAATTTATAATATAAGTCTGATGTTGAAGTAAGTGATTTTTCACTCTTGTATGGTATTTAATATTTGCATTAAAAAAAAAATCAGAAAAATGGTTCACGAACCTGCACCCAAGTCTCGATCTGAATCAAATGATACACGAACCTGCACCCAAGTCTCGATCTGAATCAAATGGTTCACGAACCTGCACCCAAGTCTCGATCTGAATCAAATGGTTCACGAACCTGCACCCAAGTCTCGATCTGAATCAAATGGTTCACGAACCTGCACCCAAGTCTCGATCTGAATCAAATGGTTCACGAACCTGCACCCAAGTCTCGATCTGAATCAAATGGTTCACGAACCTGCACCCAAGTCTCGATCTGAATCAAATGGTTCACGAACCTGCACCCAAGTCTCGATCTGAATCAAATGGTTCACGAACATGCACCCAAGTCTCGATCTGAATCAAATGGTTCACGAACATGCACCCAAGTCTCGATCTGAATCAAATGGTTCACGAACATGCACCCAAGTCTCGATCTGAATCAAATGGTCCACGAACAAATCAAATGCACCCAAGTCTCGATCTGAATCAAATGGTTCACGAACATGCACCCAAGTCTCGATCTGAATCAAATGGTTCACGAACCTGCACCCAAGTCTCGATCTGAATCAAATGGTTCACGAACCTGCACCCAAGTCTCGATCTGAATCAAATGGTTCACGAACCTGCACCCAAGTCTCGATCTGAATCAAATGGTTCACGAACCTGCACCCAAGTCTCGATCTGAATCAAATGGTTCACGAACCTGCACCCAAGTCTCGATCTGAATCAAATGGTTCACGAACATGCACCCAAAGTCTCGATCTGAATCAAATGGTTCACGAACATGCACCCAAGTCTCGATCTGAATCAAATGGTTCACGAACCTGCACCCAAGTCTCGATCTGAATCAAATGGTTCACGAACCTGCACCCAAGTCTCGATCTGAATCAAATGGTTCACGAACCTGCACCCAAGTCTCGATCTGAATCAAATGGTTCACGAACCTGCACCCAAGTCTCGATCTGAATCAAATGGTTCACGAACATGCACCCAAGTCTCGATCTGAATCAAATGGTTCACGAACATGCACCCAAGTCTCGATCTGAATCAAATGGTTCACGAACATGCACCCAAGTCTCGATCTGAATCAAATGGTTCACGAACATGCACCCAAGTCTCGATCTGAATCAAATGATTCACCCAACATGCACCCAAGTCTCGATCTGAATCAAATGGTTCACGAACACCCACTCGATCTGAAGTCTCGCACCCATCTCGATGAATCAAATGGTTCACGAACCTGCACCCAAGTCTCGATCTGAATCAAATGGTTCACGCGAACCTGCAACACGCACCAAGTCTCGATCTGAATCAAATGGTTCACGAACCTGCACCCAAGTCTCGATCTGAATCAAATGGTTCACGAACCTGCACCCAAGTCTCGATCTGAATCAAATGGTTCACGAACATGCACCCAAGTCTCGATCTGAATCAAATGGTTCACGAACATGCACCCAAGTCTCGATCTGAATCAAATGGTTCACGAACATGCACCCAAGTCTCGATCTGAATCAAATGGTTCACGACCTGCACCCAAGTCTCGATCTGAATCAAATGGTTCACGAACCTGCACCCAAGTCTCGATCTGAATCAAATGGTTCACGAACATGCACCCAAGTCTCGATCTGAATCAAATGGTTCACGAACATGCACCCAAGTCTCGATCTGAATCAAATGGTTCACGAACATGCACCCAAGTCTCGATCTGAATCAAATGGTTCACGAACATGCACCCAAGTCTCGATCTGAATCAAATGGTTCACGAACCTGCACCCAAGTCTCGATCTGAATCAAATGGTTCACGAACCTGCACCCAAGTCTCGATCTGAATCAAATGGTTCACGAACCTGCACCCAAGTCTCGATCTGAATCAAATGGTTCACGAACCTGCACCCAAGTCTCGATCTGAATCAAATGGTTCACGAACATGCACCCAAGTCTCGATCTGAATCAAATGGTTCACGAACATGCACCAAGTCTCGATCTGAATCAAATGATTCACGAACATGCACCCAAGTCTCGATCTGAATCAAATGATTCACGAACATGCACCCAAGTCTCGATCTGAATCAAATGGTTCACGAACATGCACCCAAGTCTCGATCTGAATCAAATGATTCACGAACATGCACCCAAGTCTCGATCTGAATCAAATGATTCACGAACCTGCACCCAAGTCTCGATCTGAATCAAATGATTCACGAACCTGCACCCAAGTCTCGATCTGAATCAAATGATACACAAACCTGCACCCAAGTCTCGATCTGAATCAAATGGTTCACGAACATGCACTCAAGTCTCGATCTGAATCAAATGGTTCACGAACATGCACCCAAGTCTCGATCTGAATCAAATGGTTCACGAACATGCACCCAAGTCTTGATCTGAATCAAATGGTTCACGAACCTGAACCCAAGTCTCGATCTGAATCAAATGGTTCACGAACATGCACCCAAGTCTCGATCTGAATCAAATGGTTCACAAACATGCACTCAAGTCTCGATCTGAATCAAATGGTTCACGAACATGCACCCAAGTCTCGATCTGAATCAAATGGTTCACGAACATGCACCCAAGTCTTGATCTGAATCAAATGGTTCACGAACCTGAACCCAAGTCTCGATCTGAATCAAATGGTTCACGAACATGCACCCAAGTCTCGATCTGAATCAAAGTTAGTTTTCTGCTAACTAGTGAAAACGCTCCTATAATATGACAAGTTGCATTTCAGAATACATGTTAGATAGAAACATTGCCCATTGTGACTGAGTCACTATATTTGATGTGATTAGATTTGTTTTTCCCATTATTCCAATCTTCAGCATCACAAGATCCATCAGAAATAATTCTAATATGGTGACATGCTGCTATAGAAACATTATCATCAATGTTGGAAATGCTGTGCAATATTAAAAACTGTGGTAATAATAATTTGAATCTCTTTAGGATCCCAGAATTCTCATCATCAGCACAGGTGACTCACATTTCTAAATCTCGCTTCATTACATCAGTGTGTGGTTTAACGTAATGAAACTGAAATTATGACATTTAATGTAGGATGATTTAAATGTGTTTAAATATCTCTTTAAATTAATTAAATGAAAATTTCACGATATTTCATACAACCTAATTAAAAATATAATTTGAATTACTTTTATTTCACATATTTATTTTAATTGTAGTCCTATACATACTCTTATAATAAAGTTTATTATTAATATTTTTCGTATTATTATTTAGGTTAACTTTTAAATGAGCTTTTCTTGTTTTTTCTTACAATATTGCTATGTGCTTGTCCTTTCTACTATTTGTAAATTTTTATGTTTGTATAAATTTGTATTTATTTCAGTTTTATTCAGTTCAGATTTATTTTTTTTATTTAAAGCTAACTTGGGCAAAAAAATAATTGTTGTCAAGGCAGTTTATTTTTTAAGTTTTTATTCATTTTGCATTAACATATTGTTGTATTTCAGCTTTATTTAATTTGTTAAAATATGTAATATGTTCAAATATGACCATATTTTTTATACGTAAATTAATCTTGTTTGAGAACTGATTTTTTTTTTGCCTTTTTTCTCAGTTCCTGGAGTTACTGGTGTTCTGTTGGTGCTGGTGTTGTTTCTCATGTTTACAGCGTCATCTTATTGTATTAGGTGAGAGCATATAACCCTAACTGTTGACCTGACTGTGACCCTAGTCTCCTCTCCTTAGACTTTACACACACACACACACACACACACACACACACTCACTTGACTGTAATTACAGAGACTGTTACCTGAAGGGGTTCTTCCCCTCTGATTGATCTGGGGCCGATGGGCTTCTCCTCTCTATTGTCCTGCTATAATTGAGGTGCTTTAGTTCACTTTAGGACCCTTCAAGAGCGTCTCTTTCAATCTAAGCGACCTAAACGCTGTGCTGCACGCTCTTTTATCTCGCTCTCCTTTTTATTTGAGTGCAATTGTGTGTGTTGTTTTTTTTTTCCCCAGAGTCTCAAGCTACGAGATTTTCTGGTACACTCACAACCTCTTCATCGTGTTCTACATTATTCTGATGGTCCACGTAGCGGGGTGAGTTTACCAGCGGGTTACACACAAGACTGTGAAAATATCGTCGTGTAATTTGGACAGGAAAAAAATCTAGTCTGAATGTTTCAATGGAAAATTACAATCGGTGTGTCTCCAAAACATTAAATATGAACTGAATATAGTTTTTATGAGGGATGCACTGATGGTATGATGCTTATTTCTATACTTGATGCTTTCTTTTTGTACTGTTAAGCTTTACATGTGCTAATGTCAAACATAAAATATGAAACGATATATGCATGTATACGTATATCTTTAATCAAATTCTTAGAGCAAGAAGTCTTGAATTGAAAATGTCATGAAATTAATTGTTGCATTCATTTCTAAAAATGTCTTGTTTTTTCAGTATACGGTATTAAGTTGTGCAGTCGAATTTGAAATTGAATTGAGTTGAAGTTCATAATGAATAGGTACGGTAAAAGTTTTTGTGTTTCTAGTGTTTGGGAAAAATAAAAGCCTTTTTTTGACATAAAAATAAATGGAGAACGGCAGGAAGTTGTGTTTTTAAACTTTTGAATTGTTGCTAATACAAGACTTTTATATTAGCTAGACGGAGACCATTAGACATTGCGTTTCCTTCAAATGATTCCTTACATTTTCTTTATTTGGTCTTGCATGTAAGGTTTTACATGTACCATTATAAAAGTAGAAGCGTTGGGACCTTTATACCTGTATGTTTTATGTGATATGATTGACTCCTCTCTCTTCAATAGGGGAACTTTGAAGTATCAATCAAACGTGGAGACCCACCAACCCGGGTGTTCACACGTCAATCTCAGTTCATGGACCAATCACGAAGCAGCAGGAGAGAAGGGGGCGGAGCTTCCAAGTGCACCGCAAACAGTTTGTCAAGAAGAAGCTCGTTTTCAACCACATTTTCCTCAGGTCTGTCTGAATATGATCCAGTCATTGATTCTGCCGTGTTGTTGTTTATATAGTTTTGTTTTTGTACATCTATATGCATATGATTATCTGTGTGTGTGTGTGTGTGTGTGTGTGTGTGTTTAGACGTGGTTGTGGGTCTCAGCTCCTCTCTGCCTGTATTGTGCCGAGCGGTTGTATCGGTTCATAAGAAGCAGCGCTGCTCCCGTTACCATAGTTTCTGTCGTTAGTCATCCATGTGATGTGGTAGAATTGCGCATGCTGAAGAGCGGCTTTAAGCCCCGCCCCGGACAGGTGAGCCCCGCCTCCGCACGGTTACATTAAACTGTGTTTACAAATACTTTTATTCAGCAAAGATGCATTAAATTAATTAAGGCATTTATAATGTTTTGTATTTCAAATAAACGCTGTTCTTTTGATCTTTCTATTCATGAAAAATTGCGAAAAATATCATATGAAGCAGTTTTCAACCTTGATAATAATCAGAAATGTTTCTTGAGCAGAAAAACAAAATGCATTATTATTATTTCGGAAGGATCATGTGACGCTGAAGACTAGATTAATGATGCTGAAAGTTCAGATTTACGTCAAAGGAATAAATTTAGGTTTTACAATATATTCGCAATGAAAACAGTAATAATGTTTCACATTTACGTTGTTTTTACTGTATTTTGGATCGCAAAAAAAAAAAAATAGGTTCAAGCCTAGATTTGTTTCCAGCTAAAATATCAAAAAATTAAATCAAGAAGGATATTCTAGACGAGTAAAAAAAAATGTAAAAAACAAGTCAAAATGAAGTGACTTTTTTTGCTTATAAGAAGCAAAATAATCTTGATTCAAACAAAAAACAAGATCATTTTGCTTGTTGTAAGCAAAAAATCACTTAATTTTGACTCTTTTTTTTCTTCTGAAGACTAATCATTCTTCGTTTGAGATTTGTTTGACTGGAAACAAGGCAAAATACCTAAAAAATAAAAATAAAAATAATCTAGGTTACAAAAGCAGCATTTTTTTCCAGCGTAAACACGGCTTCAGTGAGCAGAAGACGCTTCATTTCAGAAAACGTATGCATAAGGCCCATTTAATGTAAAATGCCTATTTAAAGTTGCGTCTGAAATGTGTTTTTGTGATGTTTCCTCTAGTACATCCTGCTGAACTGCCCGAGTGTGTCGTCGTTTGAAAACCATCCCTTTACTCTCACCACAGTGAGTTTGTGTGTGTGTGTATCCCTGCATTCGAGTCACGACGGCGATCATAAGATAAAAGCGCACGAACACCGCTGCAGCCTCGTAATCACCAGAGGGAAACTCAGGAATTTATTCAGACGCCAACTTGTGTGCGTCAAAGAAAGAACCACGGCTAACTGATACTGCTCATAATCGCATTTAATTGCACGTTGACATATTTTTATCCAGTGACTGATACAAAAACGACTACGAATGTCTATATGCCGACTCCTTTTGAACGCACATCGCATTACAGTTATGATCTCCAAACGCACGAGCGGGACCTGAAAGGCATTTTTCGGTGACGTAACGCTGCCGGAGATTGTTACAGGATCGAATTGCGCTCTCTTTCAAACGAAGCGTTCCTGACGGTCCGCGTAGATGTTTCCGTTAAAAAGCATTTTTTGAAACACGCAAATTCCTACTGGTTTCCACTTAAAAGCGTTAGCGTTCTCTGCCAAGTAAAACTTTTTTTTAGCCGCTCGTACACTTCGCTCGGAGTCTTTCTGCCCGCAGGGGTCTGTTTCCTTTAATGCATGACTGTACCTGATCCTCACACTCGGTCCCTGCTCTCTGCGTGTGTTTGACTGTTCCTCAGTGTCCAACGGGGAAGAATGAAACATTTGGTATTCATCTCAGAGTGCTGGGAGACTGGACCTGTGAGTACACACACACACACACACACACACACACACACACACACACACACGCATGCATAATAAATAAAAGACGCTGTGATCTATATTATCTAGTTCAAAGGTTTCTGTCAGAATGTGTGAAGTTTGGATTAAAGCGCACTCTTACACGCACACTTCTGTTTGCTCAACCCCTGTGTCAAGACACTTTCCATTATGTCATGCTTTACAGATACTGGTTCCTGGAAGCAAAACACATTTAACAAAAGAAATACCGCATAGCAGTGCAAATGCACACAACGGGCCAAAAAAAAAAAAATCCCACCGATTTACAATAAAGCACTTGTTCATGTTTCGAGACCATAAGCACGTGTTAAATCCGTTAAGATCCATCTAAAATACTCTGCACAGCGCTGTCTTAAAAACGAGCCGAAACTAATTAAAAACTACTTTAACGACCGCCAAAAGTCCTTAGGAACTATATAATGTAGCATATAGAAGCCTGCTTCTGCGCGAACGGAAAAACAAAAAAAGGCAATTGCTTTTTATCCTTCAAATCCTCTTGATTTTCGGTCATAATTTGCACAGTGCGGTTGCGCAAACAATTGCAAGCCAGGAGTGAGAGCTGTAAGATGTAAACTCGCAACCCGCAAGGAAAAAAGTAAGAAGCGCAAGACGCGATTGCGGGTTTGTGAGACGCTTGTAAACGCGAGATCCAAAAGTCACAATTAGCTTTTCTGTTTAGCTTTAGCAGGCGCGTAGCAGTGTGCTAACAATCACACAGAATGCCACATTTCCTAAAAATATGTATTTGTAATATTTGTATTTGTTATATGTGACCCTGGACCACAAAAAGTCTTTTTTTTTTTTTTTTTTTTTATTGAGATTTATACATCATAAGAAAGATGTATAATACAGCTATTTGAAAATCTGGAATCTTAGGGTGCAAGAAAAAATGTTATGTAAAAATGTTAAGGAAATCACCTTTACTTATGTAACATCCAGCCAGCAGAGGGAGCCCTCTCCCGAGTACTGACCCGAGCCGCGCCCTCGGATACTACTTCCGGGTTAGGGCTATTTAAGCGTAGAGCACCATGTGCTCAGGGCGAAGTATTGCCAGCCTGTCTGCCTTACCAAGCGTTTATCCATTGTCCTATTGTTTATCATTGTGTATGACCATTGCTTTCTTCATCGACTCACGACTTCACGGATCTCCCTTATTGTTTACGGTAACCGAACTCTATTGAACTTTGTTATCGACCTTTGCCTTCTTTCGACTTTGCCCACGGATACCCCTTTGTGTATGTTTGCCTTCCGGACTGATATTACTGTTGCCAACCCTTGCTTGTTTTCGACCATCCTCATCTGTGTGTGTGTTTCAAATAAAACATCCGCAAATGGAATTGCAATCGGCTTCCGCCTCCTCCTTACAACTTATTATCTTTTTGCTCTAAATATTTTTTTTTGACCCATTCAGTGTATTGTTGGCTATTGCTACAAATATACCTCTGCTACATTAAACTGGTTTTGTGCTTCAGGGTCACACATTATGTAAATAATGATTTTATTTGTGTATATATATTGTTAATATTTTTTTGCCCATGTTGTTCTCAGCGAGATTTTCCCAGCTGCTTTTTCAGAAGTCAAACAGCTCCGAAATCCTTCCCATGATGCATCAGAGGATATATCCCACGTAAGTCTGCTCCTCTGTGGGAGCCGTGTCAGCGGCGCTAATGAAGGTCGTGATCCCTCAGTGCACTAGGAGGTGAAAGGTCACGACCCTTTGTCTGCGTCATTTCCTGGGAAGACAGAAGAGTTTTCCAGCGACGTGTGGGAATGACATCATTTCCTCACATAAAAGTGTTTTTACAGTGTGTGTGTGTGTGTGTGTGTGTGTGTGTGTGTTATTTGTGTGTATGTATGTGTGTGTGTGTGTGTGTGTATGTATGTGTGTGTGTACAGTGGAAATGACTGCACATCCTGCTCCTGTGTGTGTGTGCTTGTTTATTTGTGTGTGTTTCTTTTCTGCTGTCATGTGTGTGTGTGTGTGTGTGTGTGTGTGTTTTGCTTCCTTAAGTCTGGTTTTATCAGTGGAAAACTGAGTGGCGGTGTTTATCAGATCCGTTTGTAATAACATACTACTTGTGCTAATATTTCAGCTTGTATGCTGTGCGTAGCATGCTAAATAATACTCAAATGACCTGCTACATTTACCAAGAAATGCAGTGTTCAGCTGCGCACGGAATGCAGTATCCCACAATGCAATGCAAAATAATGTTTTGCTAGTGACTTGATTTGCCAACAAAGACCAAATTGGGTTTAGAATGCAAACTAACCATATATCCTTTCACGTGCTTCGTGAGATGGTGTATATCCATGTAGCATAATATTTTGTGCAAGGTTCTCTTTAAAGTAATGCACTAGCTTTTTTAGCGTTAATATAACATAAAAGATATTTGGTGTTTAGTAACCGTTTAGTTCTCAGAATGCATGTTCTTGCAGTGTTATTTCTGAAACGTTTTAGTTTTTTTTAAAGCGCCCATATTATGGAAAATGATCTTTTATGAAGTGTGTAACACAGCTCTAAGTACATAGTGTATACAATTACTGTCAAGAGAGTTGACTCTGAATCAAGAGCCGTTTTAATGTTGACGTCAACATGAAATATTAGCATATTACCACCAACTTGTTTTTTTTTCCGTGTTGGTCTGAATGAAAATGCGGATTCATTCTTTACCACTAGATGGCGCTTCATGAGCGGCAAAAGCTCACAAACACCGTTTTAAATGAAATGACCAATCACTGGAGGGGAGAAATTTTAGAGAAATTTATAATTAAAGGAATGTTTTAGTAGTCCTTGAACGAATAAGGTTAAAAAAACGTATTATAAAGACGTCGGGGGCGGCAGCTGTTGTTTTGGACCAAAACCAAAATTTAAATGTTGCTACTTTTTGTAATGTACAGATGTTTTTATAGCTTAATGGGAAAGTTGGCAAAATATTCTTAGTATTAATATTATTAGTATGCAATTCTGCAGTAAGTAGAACGTATTTAATTAAAACACACGCGATGAACAGTTTGCATGCTGTAGAAATAAGCCCGAGCAGTATGGAAATGTTTTACTCTGCCCATGCATCTTCTCTAATCTGATTGGTTCTTCCGCTTTCTGGTCCCGCCCCCAGAGTGCACGTGGATGGTCCTTTTGGCAGCCCGTCGGAGGAGGTGTTTAATTACGAGGTCAGCCTGTGTGTGGCCGGAGGGATCGGAGTCACGCCGTTCGCTTGCGTTCTGCAAGCACTGTTGTGAGTGAGACAGCCTGTAACATCAGATAGTGTGCTGCAAACTACCCAGTACACACTGCAGACTGCATTTCTTTAGTTCAGATGGCGGTCGCAGGTTCGATTCCGGTAACAGATCTACGCGTGCGGAAAATGCTATGCACTTTATACGTCCTGTGTGCTGAAAATAGCAAAAGTATGCTATTATGCAAACAGTGTGAAATGAAGGCGCTGTTGTGTGTGTTGCAGTGATGACTGGCGTCGGTATAAGTTGAGGAGGCTGTATTTCGTTTGGGTTTGCAGGGACCTCCAGTCTTTCTATTGGTTTGCTGATCTGCTGTGTGGCCTTCACGAAAAAGTAAAACACACACACACTCACACACACACACACCCACATTCCTGTCATTATGAGCTCATACCATATGCATAATAGACTTTATTCTGTACAAACTGTATTTTCTATCCCCTTAATCAAACCCTAGCGCCAAACCCACCCCTCGTACATAACTACAGGCATCTTTAGATTACCGAAGCACTTCATTCTGTACGATTTATAAGCTCGTCAGACCTAAAAGTGTCCCAGCAAGGTTAGAATTTACTGGTATCGCTATAGTTTTCTGCGGAGTTTAGCTCCAACCCAAATCAACACACCTGAAGCGCTCTTCAAGGTCTTACTAGGTATACTTCAAACTTCCAGGCAGGTGTGTTGAGGCAAGTTGGAGCTAAACTCTGCAGGACACCGATGAAGTTTGATAACCCCTGACTTAGTGAATACCTTTACACACAGCGGCTCTGAAAACATACACTTAACCCTTAAACACATACCTCTGTAAATCATGAAATATGAAATAATATTCCAAACAGTATTTTGCATGTGTTTTTATATAATTTTTATATATATATTTTTATATTAATATATATATATATATATATATATATATATATATATATATATATATATATATATATATATATATATATATATATTAGTGCTGTCAAATTAATATAATAATAGAAATACATAAGTTTATATACATATAAATATATACTATAAAAATATATATAATGTGCATGACTGCATATATATATTTTTATATTTTTTTTATAAAAAGCAACTGAACAAAAATATACAGTTCAGTGCAGATGCTGATATTTATGACTAGAAATTAAGATTCTGATGCTTATAATGTAGTTATATGAACATTATAGCATGAAATCATGCATTTCATAGTGCATAAAATGATGCATATATCTCCAGTAATGTCTCAGCAAGATGATATTTAAATGTTTATTTCGATGATCAAAGCATAATGCAACGCAGTGACGATTGAGCGATGAACAAAAGATTCTGATGGTCATATCTGAGACTGAAATATGAACGTGATTTTTCAAAATGTTGTGTGGATAATTAAGTAAAGCTAAGTTTCTTCAGTTCAGTCTGTGCACAGTTCGTTGAAATCGTACTAACAATATAAAAGTCGTACTTGAGATTTCACAACAAAAAGCAAGTGAAACGCAAGCTGAATGTTTGCACAATTATATTAAAAATATAATATATTTTTTTTAGCAAAGAATTGATTACGTTGATCATTTAGAGACCTTCTGTGTATCAAATAAGATCAGATTAATAATGCATGAATGTAATAGAAAAAAATATTTAAGCAAGATATAGTTATGCAGTATGGATAACTAGTCCATAGCGCCACCTGCTGGCTGGTGTTATACATATGTTAATGTTTAATGGGGGAAAAAAAAACATTTTCTAGCAGTCATTGTCTTCTCTTTGTAGCTGTGGCGGGACAATCGTCCAGATTATCTGAATGTTCAGCTCTACCTCAGTAACACTCAGGAATTACAGGTGTGTGCTTAAATATTTTATTACCGCTTATTTAATATTCACTTGCTGTAGATGTAAACACCTACTTCATTATTTCACATCATAGCATGCACGTATCAGTTATCGTACTGAAGCATTTTTTTTTTTATGTGTGTTTCGAAGAGCATCGGCGAGGAACGTTACCGTTTCCTGAGCTCCAGGCTTCGGATTGGCCGGCCAAAATGGAAGCTCCTTTTCCGGGAAGTAGGGAGAGCCAATCAGCCGTGAGTATGATGAGCGCTGAAATAATGCCCTCACGTGGGCCGCTTGATTGACCGCGGGAATCGAAAACGATGTGTGCGTTTGTCCCGCAGTAAAAGAGTCGGGGTTTTCTGCTGTGGACCCAAAGGGATCTCCAAAGCGTTACACGCTCTGTGCAATTCAAACCCACACACGGGAACCGCATTCGAGTACAACAAAGAGTCCTTCAGCTGAGGGACGCAAGCGAAGCCATCGTTTAATGCCAAATATAAAGCCATTGGAGTCTCTGTCGCTGAGGAGAGAAGACAGATGTAGACGAAGATGTCTGGAATTCACGGACAACCTCTTTTGTCTACGAATGAATCCTCGCACAAAGAGACGGAGAGCCGGTAAACGGTGTAATGAGATGGAAAACTTGCACAAGTACATTCTTATTCAGGGAATATTTGTGATTGTGCATGTAGAGATCGTCTACGTGAACCTGCACAACCCTTCATAGACCCTTAGAGCGGAAATCAAGCAGTTTACACTGTTTAGAAAAAACTACTTCCACTTTAATAAAAAAAAAAAAAAATCACAATTAATGTAACCATTTTAAAGTGAAAAGAAAAACAATGGATTTAATGGTTATAATGGGACTTGTATTGGTTTTAATGGAAAGTATATTGGTGTCTACTGATATGTGATGGATCCTGTTGGAAAAGTGCCCAAAACACACTGCAAAAATACATTTTTAGTTGAAAAAGTGAATGGTTCATAATGATATTTTAATGTGAAAAAATGTGAACCATCACTGGCGGTGGTATTGCAAGATGGCGGCGCCCTTGCTCCAGAAGCTGTGCAAAATGGTTACATTAATCGTGTTTGTTTTATATTTTTCGACTAAAGTGGACGTCGCTTTATTAAATGATGTAAACCTGAGCTTCCATTTTAAAGGCGCAGTTCAGCAAAAATGAAAAATCGCTGAGAATGTTATCACTCTCGGTCTATCTAAGATGTAGGAGAGTCTGTTTCTTCATCAGATTTGGAGAAGTGCAGCATCACATCCCTTGTTCAGCAACGGATGCTCTGAAGTGAATGGGTGCCGTCAGAAAGACATCACAACAATCCACTCCAGTCCATCAGTCAAAAGCTGCTCGTTAATAAGAAACAAGTCCATCATTAAGACGCTTTGAAAAGTCAGTCTCTTGTTGTCGTCTCGTATCACACTCATACTCGTCTCGGCTTTATCTGTGCAGATTTCTATCCTGATTCAGATTGTATTTTCACTGAGAACGTAATGTTACGGTCGCGTTGCGTCATATTTTAGTGAGTTAAGATATCTTGATGGATTTGTTTCTTATAAACACACACCTTTTCACTTCACGAGGTGTTAACTGATGGACTGGGGCGCTGTGGATTATTGCGATGTTTTGACGGCACCCATCCGCCGCAGAGCATCCGAAGTGATGCAGTGCTGCACTTCTCCAAATCCGATGAAGAAACGAACTCTTCTGCATCTCGGATGGCCTGAAGGTGAGTAAATGTTTAGTAAATTAAAACTATTCATGTTAAACCGCAGCAGTTGACCCAAAAATGAAAATTCGGACACCATTTGCTCACTCTCATGTTGTTTCGGTTATTAATAGTATGTTTTTGCTCATTTTACAAACACGAACATACACAGAAACAATATTTAAAGTATAGCTTTTCATTCTTTTATTATTAATATTTATTTCTTTTGTATTATGACAGCACAACAATTTTTATTACTGTTTATATTTTATTAGGACGCAAACTTGCATCCCAGGTAAACTGCACTGTTGCTGTATCACCACTGCCAAAGATTTCATATAATCACTGATTTATCATATAAATCTTTTTTTTAAATTACTTCGTGTCGTATATGAACACACAGTGACTACACAAGCACCATAAATACCGCTGGTTTGACTAGAGGCCTTGTGTTCAGAACGCTAGCGCACCGCACAGTGTATATTGTGGACTATAATAGAGTTAGCATGCAAAACAATGAGCGGTTCAAGCAACGCCGACGCCATATGACTTCACTGCGTTGCATTTTTGAGTGGCTCGAAATTTAAAGATTATTTTACGTTTCAAATCTAATTATTCCAAAAAAGTCTGATCGCTTAAGGCAGTTTGTCGGCGAAGTGCACCTGCAATGCATTATGGGATGCAGCATTTTATCCAATTTTTGACTGTGTCCTGCGTATTACAAAACGATTCAAACATTTGGGAGTTGGTAAGATGTTTTGTCTCTTCTGCTCACCGAGGCGGCATTTATTCGATCAAAAACACAGTAAAGCCAGTAATATTCTGAAACGATATTCCGATTTCAAATAAACGTTTTCTATTGCAATATACGTTAAAATGTCATTTGTTCCTGTGATGCATTTTCAGCCTCATTGCTCCAGTCTTCATTGTCACACGATCCTTCAGAAATCATTCTAATATGCTGATCTGCTGCTCAGGAAACATTTCTGATTATCATCAAGGCCGAGAACAGTTGCGCTGCTTGCTATTTTATGGAAACCGCGTTTTTTTTTTTTATCGTTCGACACGTATAATCGTATTTATTCGAAAATAGAAAGATATTACTATCACTTTTGATAACTGTAATGCATCCCTGCCGAATAAACTCTTACTGACCCCGAACATTTGAAGAGTAATGCGCATTATGCACGCTAAAGCAAGTTTCTGTATGCATGCCTTGTTGCATGAGTCCGGTTTAGAGGCGAGACCTTGTCTGGTTGGTCACGTGACCTGGCTGTTGCGTCTTTTCCCCGTCGGTTTTGGCGTATCCGTCCTCACTTGGGTCACAGCGTCGTCTGATAGGAAGTCGATCCCTCCTCTTCACTGCTGTTCAGCAGCGGCTGTCTCTCCCCGTACGACTTCCTCCTCTTCGGCCGCCTGCGAAACACCACGGCGATGATGACCGCGACGATTCCCGCCGCGGCCGCCCCGAGGATCCCCGCGGCCAGCAGCCAGCGCCAGATCTGCCGGGCTTGCTCCAGATACGGCGTCAGAAACTCCTGCACGAACCGCTGACCTGACGGAGAGAACGGACACTGAGAACGGAGAGAGACCGAAGCGGCGGGAATCTGCGAGCGCGTGCAGATGACTCACTTGGGTCCTGTAAATACGCATATTCATAACCCAGAGCTTTAGTGGAGAGGAAGTAGTCTCCGTTTCTGTAGAGAGGGATGAAGGGCACCATGTAATATCCGTCGTTGTGTCCGATCGGGGCGTTGGCGGTCGGGTAGTGTGTTCGGGGCGGCTGGTGTCTCCTCAGCCATTGCTCAAAGATGCTGAAACCAAGGCAGAGTTGCGATGAGAAAGACGGTCAGGTTCATCATGTTTGGAATCATCATCGGTAAAGCCTTCGCAGCTACTGTTGTGTTTTGCATTTGTGTCGTTGCTGGCTGGTTTCTTACTTCTTAAAGAGGTTTTTGCTGATAATGGGTTGAATTTGCGTAAATACGCATTAAAAAAAATGCCAAACTGCGATACATTCAACCGGACAAAGCTTAGAAGGTAAAGTTAACATCATAAAATGCTTTGTTTTCTATCTGGCGTGATGTAAAATTAAAATGAATTTATCTTTCCCAAGCTGGGGTTCGCAGATCCCTGCTGGTGTGAGAGTAGATGGGAATGTAATGTCAAATAATCTTAAAATCAAAATAAAACGTGAAAAGATTGTATAAGACTAAAATATTTTTTAAAGCAAAAATAAAATTATGTTGGTAAAAATTATTATAGAGAATAAAAATATATAATATATATATATATATATATATATATATATATATATATATATATATATATATATATATATATATTATATATATATATATATATATATATATATATATATATATATATTAGTCTTGGAATTATTATTATTTTTAAACATTTAATGTTTATATATATATATATATATATATATACATATATATATATATATATATATATATATATATATATATATATATATATATATATATATATATATATATATATATTATTATTATTACTAATATTTTTTTAGCAATTCCCAAACTGTACTTTCTGCATTTGAGTTCATGAAGAGATAATCAATAAAATTTATTTAAATAAATGAATAATCAATAACATTTAAAATGAACAACTGAAATATGTCATCTTAAAATAATATTTTAAGGTGATTTATGAGAGAATATGCATCTGTTTTTGGGGTCCTAGCAAATTCCTGCTGATTTGTGAGTTTATGAGCAGCTACAATTATTTCAAATCTTTATCTAAAATTAAAATGAATAAATAATTCTAAAAATAATTAAAATTAAACTACTGAAAAATTACACGTATTTGTTTAATTTTATGAACAAGTATTTTATTAAACGTAAATAAATATAAAACAACTGCTAAAAAAATATAAAGTATAGTTAAAAAAAAGAAAAAATTATTTAAAT
>NC_056713.1:22722062-22724562 GCF_018831695.1 Puntigrus tetrazona | reverse complement strand
TAAAATAATAAAATAATGTTTAATAAAATAAAACACAAAAAACCCTTTACAATTATTACATTTTTAGCTAGTTGCAAAGAAAAACAAAAATGCCAAACTACTAAAAGCTGAACAAAACAATAAATATTCCCATATTTATTGTTTTGTTCAACTTTAATAGTTTGGCATTTTTGTGAAAAAAAAAATGAATTCAGACTATTAATAATATAATAATATATGTAATAATATTTCGCAATAAAACTGTCTGTTCATATACATATGCATGACACATCCCCAAATCTGAAAAGTTAATTATTAAAAATGACAAAAATTACTTATTACTATAAAAATATAAAATATTTTTATCTATAAAATAAATATTTTTATTAAAATATTTTATAAAAATCACGAAAAATTTATTATTATTGTTATGAAACTAAAAGTTTAATTTAAATTCACAGAGAGAGAGATCAAAATATTTTTATAAAAATATAAAATATTTTTATCACGAAAAAGTAATTATTATTGTTATGAAACTAAAAGTTTAATTTAAATAAATTCACAGAGAGAGAGATCAAAATATTTTTATAAAAATATAAAATATTTTTATCACGAAAAATTAATTATTATTGTTATGAAACTAAAAGTTTAATTTAAATAAATTCATTAATTTCTACTAAAATATATATATATTTTTTTCGTTACTTTACATATTTACTTGATGTACTAAAATAACTAAAATGATTAATTAATTTAAAAAATGTGGTATAATTTAATTAATAAAAAAAAAAAACCTGTACTGTTAAAAAAGTCCTGCACTACTAAAACAAGACTGAGCCGAGGTCTGTCTGAACGGGGCCGGTGCTGAAGTTCTGGGGGGTTTTAGGGGCCAGACACACTCGTGAGTCTCTACAGCTCGAGGCCACGTCACACAATCCCGCTTTTATAAACTCATCGTCACACGCTGCGCTCCCAGAGGAGTGTGTGACATCATCACCGCTCCAGACAGATCGGTCCAAATGATATTCAGGACCAAATCCCAGTCACATGGCCACAAGAAATACAGCTAATGAGTCACACGGCCACACGGGAATTCACCACCTCCCTGTTTACTTCCCGTAGACCTCAGAGAGGAAAAAAAGGTCGATATAGAATGTAGCTAAGTAATGAAAGAAAACCGTTTGACATCCTGCATTTAAAATGTAAAAATGTATTTAAAAAAAAAAAAATTGTTTTATTTAACCTAAATAAAAAAAAACCTGACATATACAGCTATCACAATGCTTTTATAGGTTCCCCAAAAATCAAATACTTTTATTTATTATTTCTCTTTTATTTATCTGTTTTTTTAATTAAATTTTTTTATTTTTTTATTTATTTAACCTTTATTTAAAAACGCATACAGCTATCACAATGCTTTTAAAGGCTCTCCAAACATCAAACCAATTGATTATTTATTATTTTATTTATCTTCTTTTTTTTTTTTTTTTTTTTTTTTTTTTTTTAATAAATGAATAAAATCAAATTGTTCGGTATATGTATTGACAAGATTTGACTTTTTTTAAAAATTCAAAAATATTACATTTTTAGTTAACCTTTATTTAAAAACACATACAGCTATCACAATGCTTTTAAAGGCTCTCCAAACATCAAACCAATTTTTTTTATTAAACATTTGATTATTTATTATTTAAATTTGATCTATCTATTGTTTCTCTTCAGTACCATCAATAATTTCTTTCACATAGGCACTATTTCCTATGATACAGTTTTAGTTTTAATTCAAATTACTAGCAGGATAAGTTGAGCAATAACATAATAAACACTTAAAAACCATGCAAAAATGTAAATATAAATCTGAATGCCTTAATTAAATATTATTTACGGGACTCTTTATTTAACGTTGACTTTTTAAAAAAATAAAAATGTAAAAACAATTACCATTTCAGTCCCTGTTGTGATAATTAAAAATCAAAAGGCAGGAGAAACTATTTCATTCAACATTTAAGAGT
Organism: Puntigrus tetrazona; assembly: GCF_018831695.1. Taxonomy (NCBI): domain Eukaryota; kingdom Metazoa; phylum Chordata; class Actinopteri; order Cypriniformes; family Cyprinidae; genus Puntigrus; species Puntigrus tetrazona. The sequence goes on along the minus strand of NC_056713.1, from coordinate 22,722,571 downwards.
TAATCATATCTATAAAAACTAAAATAAAACCGTGAACTGAAATAAAACAAACAGCTGAGATGATGCAATTTAAATTTATAATTATAATATTTTTTGAATAGTTTTTTGCAATTATGCATTTTTTTCACACTTAAAACCTAAAGAATGACTTTAAAATGTATTATTAGAATACGTTAGATTATTAGAAAAATGTATTATGTATTAATAATAATTATTAGTAGTAGTAATACTACTACTAGTATTAACAATAATTATTTTTAATAATTTACAAGTAATATTACAGGCTATTGTCTAGCTTGATTGCATGATTTAAATAATCTAAATTAAAACTATGCTATAATAATAATAATAACAAATAATAATAATAATAATAATAATAATAATAACAAATAATAATAACAAATAATAATATAATAATAGTAAATAATAACAAGAATAATAATAATAAAAATTACAACAACAAATAATAATAACAAATAATAATAATAATAATAATAATAATAATAATA
>NC_056713.1:22679562-22717062 GCF_018831695.1 Puntigrus tetrazona | reverse complement strand
ATTAGATATATACTAGCCAAAACCTCACCCGTCCAAAAAATAAAACTAAAATAAAAAATAATAAAAATTACAATAATAAAAAAATACTAAAATGCTGATACTAAAATACCAATACTTTAAAATGTGAAATATAATAAAGTATATTTAAACAGCTTGTCTCTTTTGCAAACGGTTAAAGCGTTTTTTATCATGATATTCATACTAGATTGAGTTTCGGTAAAAACGATGGCTTACGTTAGCGTGATAAACGCGACCACATGCGTCTGAAGGAGCAGTCATCTAAATGTAGCCTAGTTCTTCGTGTCAGTGGCATGCGCTGGCCCTCTGCCCGACCGCGATTACTCCACGAGCGCTGAACTTGACTTGAATACCTCGAGTGGTCTACAGGCGGCGGTGTGAGTTGAGCTTCTGCCCGTCAGCTGTGGACGAACGCCAAGACTCTCAGTGAATGGAGTCGGTGCTCTGCTTCGGTCGCTCCTCTATAGACTCGCACGCCGTCCGGGGAAGTTCTGCGTTGAACCTCTGGATGCGAGAGACCAGATGGTGTGGTTAGATCGGGTTCGGCTCTACTGGCTGTTAATCACAGGTTATCAGAGGCTTTAGATAAAGGGGCTAGTTGTCATATTTGTGCTGTTTATACACCACCGTGTTACATTGATCCAAACTGTCACGTAACGAAAGGTTTGGTTCAAATTCTTCTGAACATTCTATTCTAACATTCTAACATTCTATCAAAGAATCCTCAAAAACAAAATGGATCACGGATTCCATAAAATAACATTGGGCTGCACGTCTGACGCCGAGTAATGAATCGATAATTTCATCAGATGTTTTGCAATATTTGAACTCTTTACTGTGCATTTTCATCGGATATATAACTACGTATAACAACTATATCAAAAAGAGAAAACGAATCCGCTCTTCGAAAGTTTTGCCGCTATTTTGTAGTTTTTGTTTTATAACTAACTAAACCAAAAAAATACGCGAAAACCTAAAATGAAATCGGTAAACATAAAAAACGTCTTCATTCAAAACGTAGCATCCTTATTTTAACACAATTAACGATGTTAATCGTACATGCTTGTAAACTAAAATGGCGCTGATGTTGTACTTTTTATTAGAAGTTGAAATGCATGTAAAAACGACGCTGAAAAAAATGTGGAATTCTTTCCCTGGAAGGAAGCTGGAAAGAAACGCTAAAGACTCCGAGCCCTGAGCGTTTAGGCAGAGCTGCATGGAGAAACGCTTTCTCTCATGTCTCTGTAACCATCACTTACTGGACGCAGGAATCTTTATGTATAGTCTGTGTTTCTATGGCAACAGAGATTATGTCAATGTCATTTCGAGACGCCATCAAATAATTGATTTACTGTCATTTTTATGGGTTTTGTCATATTTGTAGAATGATAATCTCTGTCGGCGCACGCCGCCCACTCACAGCATCACACAGGAGACGCACCATGGACCACAGTAACGGAGGCAGGGAATTGATTTTGTCCGGCATTGATTGGAAATTTGCCACAATCCAAATGAAGCTGAACGGTGGTATTTGTGACGTCATTGAAAAATAGATTTGCAATATATTTTTTATTAGTCTCTCTCTCTCTATATATATATATATATATATATATATATATATATATATATATACATATGCATATTCATTTTAATTTAGTAATTTTGTGAGTAGCTTTGATTTATTTTTACTTAAGTGCGATTTTAATACTTGTATTAATTTAGTATAGCAGTAATATTTTGTGAGATTGTATATTTTATACATTTATGTCTTTAAAAAATGTTTTACGTTATAAATACTTAAGATATGATAAATTCATAAGTATAAATTCATATATATACATATATATATATATTACAAAATATATAAAAATACTTTGTAATCCCTAATTTCCACAATCTAATCAATGCTGGATTGTTGTCTTTGGTTGTCTATTCTGTTTTATTCATAACTCATTGTTTATTCCAATTACTCAAACTGCACTTTTATTTATTTTAATTAGGTTAAACTGAGCTAACTATTTATACTAAACTAATACTAACAACTAAAGCGTGATAGTATAAAAAATGTTTTTTTTTTCAGATTTCGATAAACTGAGTTCTGTTTTTCCAGTTCTGTTGTCTCTTATATATATATATATATATATATATATATATATATATATATATGTGTGTGTGTGTGTGTGTGTGTGTGTGTGTGTGTGTGTGTGTAAATATATAGTGAGAAGTAATATTCAATATTCAGAGAAGTGGCTAACCGTCTTAACAAATTTAAAATAAATAAATAAAACTCGACAAAGTATTTATTACTATTGATTCCTAACTTGCCCGTTTTAGCTCCTCCCTCATCCTTTTGACTCAGCAACAGTTGCCATGGTAACTTCAGAACGCCACTATATTTAGCGGCAAGTTTGAGTTCTGTCATGCCCGAAACTTTGCTGTCGAAAAGTAAAAAAAAGAATATATTTGCTGTACCTTTTAGCGGGTGTCGAGCTTTAATTACAGGTTTCAGTCCCTCCCTAAAGCCTTTAACGTGACTCCATGCAGCAGGCCGTGAGTCACTCTCACACCGGCTCTTCCTACGCTTCCAGCTTCTGAGTGTGTGTGTGTGTGTGTGTGTGTGAGTGTGTGTTAAAGAGTGATTCAGAAAGCTGACATGTCCTTCATGAATGATTTCTGTTAAAATTACAAATGCGCGCGCGCTTGTTTGGGTCTTGTTTTTGAACTTTGTACTGTTTCGCAATTTCGCTCGATTTAATGCGTGTGTATTTGCGTGCGCGGCGCGCGTGCGCGCGTGTGTGTGTGTGTTTGCATGTGCATGAGGACTCAATTACACACTTGAGCCCCTGATTACTCGTCATTACGCCTTTAAGAGCGGTGGGGAGGGGTTGCCATGGTAACCTGACCCCAGAAGCCATTGAACAATTACTCTTGTACTTTCTAAGAAGCGTTTAGGAAGCTTTCCAGCATCTGAGTGTAATTTATTACGAGCCTACACTCTGCGGTCTCGATCATGCTAATTCTATAATTAACAAGCGTAACGCTATTAGCAGCATTCCAGCGCTGGTGGATGCGTCTCCGAGCGTTTGGATGATCGGCCAGCGGTCAAGTGAACAGGGTTCAGAGGTCACGCCATCTCAGTGGCTTTGCTCTAGCATTGGTATCGGCCAGTTGCGTTAAGTCTTTTTAAAATATCATATATCTACAATTGCAAAAGAATCTGTTTTGAGCGAATGGCGTGCAATGCTTTACGCCTTTATTGTTTTTGGGGGGGGAAAAAATATGAAACGGGGAAATGCTTTCTCTGGTCTGAATCAGGAGGAAAATCTGCACCTCTAAACAAATGTGTGGGTGGATTTTGATGTGAGAGACAACAGGAGATGGACTTTTTCACTGGAGGGAGCGTTATTATGGATTAGGGATTCAGTTGGTATTTTAACCGAAACGGTGGTTTAAAGTACAAACGTCTTAATGTTGGATTTGTTTCTCAGACACAGGCAGCTTTGGCTTCTGGGGATATTATCTGATGGATTGGAGAGGCGTTTATGATGTGTTTGTCAGCTGTTTGGGCTCTCATTCCGACGGCACCCATTCACTGCAGAGCATCCGTTGCTGAGACACTGATGTGTCTGTTCCTTTAAATAGCATATTATAGTATGTTTAATGGGTTTTTCAGTTCAATTTAACATTAGTTATAACTTAAAATGGTTCATGAAATGATAGCGTATCAAACCATTGTTTGGCTGACAGACAATGCAATTAATAATTGCATATATTCTGCAAAGCATGTGACAAGCTTCTTCAACCTGAAAATGATGAAGAACACTCGAAAACCATTGGAAAACGGTTGTAATACAGCGTGACTTTGTTGTATTTATTTGTTTACCTAATAGCTATATAGCTAGCTAGCTAGATAGATAGATAGATAGATAGATAGATAGATAGATAGATAGATAGACAGATAGATAGATAGATAGATAGATAGATAGATAGATAGATAGATAGATAGATAGATAGATATCACCCTCACAAAATATTTAAGATTGCAGTATGTGTTTGCTTTTGTTGGGGAAGATCTGAAAGCTGGTTGGGTTTAGCGTGGGCTTAATGTTCAGCATATTGTTTATTATTTTTTTTAGATGTTTCCATATGAATACGGAAGCAGATTTTCTCTGTAATCCATCTCGTGGTGGGCTCACTAAACACCACCTCAGCCAGACATTTAAGAGAAGGAGGAAATTGTGAGATTACCTGGTATGGTTGAATCTTTGTAGACCAGCGCCGACCCGCCTAAACCAGTCTAGAATACTTCTAGATATTCTCAGTAAGTTATGGGGCGGCGAAAACAAGAGGGTAGCCTATAAATTACGACTTTAAGTGAGTAATGTTCCATTTAGACAGATAGCCTAGAGATTTGCAGGGAGGGCTATCCGTATTGTGGTAAACATCACGGGAAGCTGCTGGAGTGGTTTTGCCCTTTTAACGGTCGTTAATCCCGCGCGCAGTTGGCGGGCACATTAATCCCGCGCGAAGCCCAAAGCCACTTTGGCTAAAAAGCCCCATCCTGTAAAGCAGCCATCGCTTTATCCACCCGCGCCCGCACGGTTAGGCTACGAGAGGTGTTACCCACGAGACATCGATCGGAGAACCGCGCCGTTTCGCGCTTTAAACCGTGGCGTGAAAAACGCGCGGGAAAAATAAAGCCGCGCTCGCGCGACCGACGTTCCGCCGTTGCCATGGTAAAAAGTGGGTTTACGGAAGCGACGCTTTCTTCCGGATCGAGTAGAAGCTTTAGCGACGTCGCGTTGGATTGAAACGTACCCCAAAACATAAAGTTTGCCGATGAGGTGAGTGACTAACTTCCAGATAATAGCTTCCAGAAATAACTTCGCTATCATTCACTAAATAGCCATATTGATAGCGGTGTCTAGTTTCTTTTTTAGACCAGCCACCGTATTCTGCAAGGTGCAAGAAAAGCTGTTTTCTCGCGAATTAGCCGCTATACAGAAAATATCTAGAAATCTGGCCGTGCGCTGAAAGGTAAAAGTTTTCGCGCTACAAACGAGCACGATGCCAGCTTGTAAGATCTTGTTTTATCTGAAGAGGTAAAATAACCTATAATAGCCTCTCACGCTCAAGTAAAAAACGAGCGTCTTAAAATAAGATGCTTTGAAAAGTCTTAGCGTGATCCCTGCGTTCTTCGGGATGACGGAGTGTTTATTTTTGAGTGTATTATGCTATTAATTTTGCAGCATGTTCAGTCGCTTTCCATCACCGCACTTCTGTTAATTTAGTCTGTATTTGATCTTTCCAGCTTTAAATCCACTGAATTAATTAAACATCATCCCTTAGAATTCGAAAGGAGGTAATTTGCATTTCAGTCCCGAACAGTGAAGTGCCACAAGGTGGTGGTCTTCTGCTGGTTTGTGTCCGATTGAGGTGGGGTACCGCGGGGATCGGTGCTGGGCTCCTCGCGTTTTTAAAAACATATGCGTTCTCGCGCCCTCACGAGAACTAAAATAAATCATTGTCAACTATTGGATCCCGATAGCGCGCTTCGCAAACGGCCCCGTGGCGTTTGGAACGCGCTTAAACGTTCAGCGATAAAATAATGGTTGTAAATCATCAGCGCTTGACGCGAGGACCAGAAGCGCAGGCTTGCGGGTGCCACGGCCGGTTGAACGCAGCCAGACTCGGGGTGCACTGGTGGGAGGGGTTGAGTCGCTGACTGGGATGTGTGCGCCTGATCACGCTTCGGCGGTGTTAGTGCGTGACAAGACGACGAGACGACACGACAGCTGTGGCTCTCCGGTGCCCCGCCGTGTACCGGGCTACCGACCCGAAACCTCCGACGATACACCTGTGGAAAGCACGCGCCACCCGTGACCTTAGCGGACTGTGGCGGCGGGGCAGGTAAGAAGGACCGTCACCAGAACGCCGCCGCGGACAACCTGTGCGCGCGAGTTTGGATCCGCGGAAGCGACGGTGCTCCGGAATGAGGAGCGCGCGCTCTCTCTCCGCGTTTCTGCTCTCTGCAGATTATCGACCGACCGCGAGCACGTCGGCTGCACGGGTGCCCGCGCGACCGACCGGGAATGCGTAACGCGCGATTCCGCGCGCGTTGCCCGCGCGAATGAGACATGCAACGTCTGAGCGGGACCGAGGGGACGCGGGAGGTTGTTCGTGAGGCGCGTTCGAGCACATGGAGTTCCGCGGCCACTGCAGTGCGATGCGCTTCAGCACCGCGGACAGCGCAGAGCTCCCGTTCTCTCGGCGATCGACGGCAAGGTCGTTCACTCTCGTCCGTCCCGTTCGGTCTTTGAGTGGAGCTCTCTGCCCTATCGGCATGACATTTGCATGCGTTTGAATGAAGTGTGCATGAAATGCCAGCGCGGGTTCAACGCGAACGTCTGATATTGGCGAGGTTTTTGCGGGATTGCAGTTTGTTTCCCCTCCTATTGTTTCTTTCACGCCGGAGGCAGTGAGATGCGTTTGTTATTTTCCCTTCCATCCAGCTCTTTTTATTCGAAAGCGAGGCGGCTTTTTCATCGTCTGTCTGATGGACCCCACGTTTTAACAAGGACCCAGGGTCCAATCTGTGGTTTGGCAGATGAAGCCGGCCCTGAATGAGGGAATTCATTTACGCTGGTCTTTATTTATACAGATGCCACTGCTGTGAGACCGAAACGAGTTGCTTGCGAAAACCATCCATTCATTCGGTTTTTATTGCCAAAAATTGTCACCTCATTTTTGGTCTCCGTGTGGTCTGCACTTGGAACGAATGGGTCTGACAGCCAATATGAGTGTTTTTTTTGTTTGTGTCAAGGGCCTGAAAGCTTTCTTGGCTATTCTTGAATGTCTGTTGACAGCCTTGTAGCAACGTTTTTTTGTTGCACTTTCATACACTGAAATATCGACATCTGAGATTAACTTGCAACCATGTACACTAAAACGATGATGTATTATTCACTGCATTCAAAATAATGTATTCATTCGTTGTATTCTACAATGGTTTTGTTGCGTTCAGGTGTTTATAGAGGCGTGCTGGCGCTTTAGTTCACTTCACATGTATTCTGAAAGTTCCATTATTAACTTCATGCACATTTAAACCTAATTAAAGTTGACGTGCAAAAATCGGTGTTGGTGTAAAAATAATTTTCAGGGTTTTTTTTTTTCATTTTCGATCATTCTCCAGGAAAGCTGTCTCGAACATAAATCAATGTGACAAAAATCGGAGTAAAACAAAATTATGGTAGGACGTGAACGTTTAAGACTAGTGTAGAAACAATTACATTACTAGAAAATTAAAGTTTAATTGTTTTTATTCATTACAAAACTTGCGGACATTGAATCGAGTGAGACATTTAAAAGCGTAAGACTTAAACGCGCTCAGTCTGATTCACGGCTTTGAAAAATAGTTTTTTTCCCAGCATACACCTCCCATGTTTGGTCCGTTTGTGTGGATTTAATAACATTGCTGTGTCCATCTCCTCTCATTCAAGGTTATGAGGCCCCTCATCTCATGCCGTCCCCAGCTCCAGGTTGCCACGGCAACGACCCAGCATCCTGCTCAGGGTCGTCATAGAAGCTCTCGGACAAATGACAGCACGGTCCGAAGCCGCGTGATTCCAGAATCCCCTTTTTGTGTAATCAGATACAGAAAGTTCAGAGGAGCAGAGCAACTGGACTGAACTTCCCCGCCAGTGATTGCATCTTTGGCCCAAACCGGCCTCTAATTTACTACGAAATGGTCGGCTTGCATCTCTTCGCGACGTTGCTGCTGGTTGCCCCGGCGATGGCGGGCCAGGCCAACGAGCGGAGGGTCGTGGCCCACATTCCCGGGGACGTCATCATCGGCGCCCTCTTCTCCGTCCACCACCAGCCGCCGGCCGACAAAGTGCACGAGCGCAAATGCGGGGCGGTTCGGGAGCAGTACGGCATCCAGCGCGTGGAGGCCATGATGCACACGCTGGACCGAATCAACGCCGACCCCAAAATCCTCCCCAACGTCACGCTGGGCTGCGAGATCCGAGACTCCTGCTGGCATTCGGCCGTGGCTCTGGAGCAGAGCATCGAGTTCATACGGGACTCGCTCGTCGCCGCCGACGAGAGCGAGGAGGCCGGGGGCGGGGCCAAGTGTGCCGATCCCGGAGCCACGCCCATGAAGGGCAAGAAGCCCATCGTGGGGCTCATCGGCCCGGGTTCGAGTTCCGTGGCCATTCAAGTGCAGAATTTGCTGCAGCTGTTTAATATCCCGCAGATCGCCTACTCCGCCACAAGTATGGACCTCAGCGACAAATCGCTCTACAAATACTTCATGAGGGTCGTGCCGTCGGACGCCCAGCAGGCCAGAGCCATGGTGGACATAGTGAAGAGATACAACTGGACCTACGTGTCTGCCATCCACACAGAGGGTGAGTGTTTCGTTTACATTAGCGTACTGCAAAAAATGCTTTTGTAGCCAACAATATTAAACATTTTAGGGTCAAAAAACGAATGAGGTTTTTGGTTGTAACAAGTAATCTCCCAAATTAGTATTGTTTTCCGTTTGAAATCAGATTATTTTGCTTACCCCATTGGCATTTTATTTTGCTTGTTCTAAGCAAAAACTTGCTTTAGACAATAATTCGTACCTGTCGAGAAAATGCTTATGTCCTCTAAGACAGAAAGGCGTTTTTTTGCAGTGCATAAACATCCAGATGTAAGTCAGTGAATGGATTCGGACTCATTCAGCTGAAGTTTGTGATTCATTGCAAGATTCGTGTTATACGTTTCCGTTGTTTGTGGACTGGATTCGTTAGAATTAGATCATAAGAGTCACTTGTTGCTTTAACCAATTCATAACAGGAATCTGATCAAAGAGTCATTCAGCAAATCATTAGAGTCTTTTAAACTTTTCGAATGATTCGTTGCAAAAATGAGTGTGTTTGGTTTGTGAATTGGCTTCACTGATTAATTCTGTCGTTTTTGATTCGGATCAAAGAGTCATTTGTTAAAGAAATGTATTTTTAGCTTGACGGATTACAGGAATTGGATCATGAAACGTATTCGACCGTGAATTGGATTCAGCAAGTAATTCATTCGCTGATTCGGCTTGTGATTCGTCAGTGCTTCCTTTTGACTAATATATTACGGGAATCGAATCACATCGAGTTATTTGTTTCAAAATTAGATTCATCTACAGAATCAATCCATTTGCCTGATTCGTCAGAGTTGCTTCTTTTGCAACTTGCATCAAGCAAGTAATTCATTATGCTACATGAACCAATTTATTACAGGAATCTCTTTCTTTTTCATTTCTTTTTCCAGCATTAAATTCATTAGACTGATTCAGTTTGTGAGTCTATTATGATCCGCTTCTTTTAATGAACATAGAGTCGTTCATTTATGAATCTGACTTCAATGGTCAAGCTGTTTTTTGCGTGTATGGTGAGAAGACATGACACTGTTGTCTGTAGGTATGTTGCATATAAGTATGATTTTTTTCGCCATGCTACTTTACATTCTGCATCAGTGCGGTGCTGTTCACACACACACACACACACACACACACACACTGAGGCGTGATGCTCATGGTGTCTGTTACAGAAGTGTCACATGTATTCTGTCAGCGTGGCCTCTTTCGGTGTCAGATGGGAATTGCGCGTTAAGTTGTTTGTGAAGTATGTGTGTGGATGTCTGTAAAGAGCAAAAGCAAAAGAAAAACACAAGAGTGTGACTAAAAGGATCTGTTGATAGGGTTGTACCTCATGTAAGCATATATATATATATCTCCAGTACAAGGTTATTATAAATTTCCTGTTTGATTTTGTTAAGTTTATGAGTACAAAAAACATTATTCAGTTTTTTGAGGCTCTTGAAAGTGTGAAATAGGCTAGTATAATATATTATAATGCACTGATTAAAACGTGTGGAATAAGAAGGAATATATAGTAGTTTAAAACATACAAGCACATTGAATAATAACCTTTAACCTCTTTACTTCATGTTAACTTTCTGTTGTTCTGTTTTGTCTTCCTCTTCTTCTACCATTTGACTATCATTTGATTCTACATTTGAATCATTTGATTCTACATTTGAATCATTTGATTCTACATTTGAATCATTTGAATCACATTTTGATTCAAATTGAATCTTTGCATAATTCGAACGTTGAAAACCTTTTACATTTCCGTACATTTTTTGATTCAAAATGGAAATTCAAAATGTGACCTTAAACCAAAAAAACAGTCTAAAGTCGCTTTTATAGCAAATACATATATTGTATGGGTCATTATACAAAAATCATTCCGATATTAATTAAAGATCCTACCGTAAATCTGTTTTGTCCTATCATAACAAGCCGCACATCAATGGAAAGCTTACTTATTCAGCTTTCAGATGATGTATAAATCTGACAAGAAATGATGGTTTACGAATCATTATTCCACTATGGACTAAGGATGCTGTGGATCTTTTGAATCTTTTGAATCTTTTGAATATTTTGAATCTTTGAATCGGAAATTCTGAGCATATGCATATCTTTTTTTCTTTCCTTTTTTAACGAAACAGTACAAAACATTAAACCGTTACAGCAGTACATTTATAAAAACAAAATAAAGAACGAAAGGAAACACACAAATACAAATTCCTTAAGAACATTTGTGCTTGTCTAGATCAACTTAGAATAAAGAAAAGAAGATTTTAGAGCCAGATTTTTCTTTATGGATGTAAAATGTGGCTAGAAACAAATGAGTTAAGAAATAAATGAGTTAATATATATATATATATATATATATATATATATATATATATATATATATATATATATATATATATATATATATATATATATATCTTCTTTTGAGATCTTTAAAACAGAAAGAAAAGTCACTTACAAAATGAAATCAGATGAACATATCCTACCAATATCAAGTGACTACTAAATTGTCTCAAGCTATGAATTTGGATCCAATTATTAAATGTGTTTGTCCCCACCGAATCCATGACATTTAGAGCTCAGGTGACTGACTAATGTGTCAAGAAACTAGCATTCAGATAAATGGGATAGTTTTCTGATTTTAGATGAATGTCATCATGCACTTCAGTTTTTTTTTGTATTTATTGAGTGTTTTGTTTTTGCCCTCCTCAGATTTTATAGTTTATACCTTTTAAAGCAATAGTTTCCATTTTAGTTTTAGCTGTAGTCATAGCCGTGCTGTTCTGATGCTCCAGGCTCACGACTCTGTTCTTACACCTTAACATGTTTCTTTTCCTCTGAGATCACGCACACACACACACACACACACACACACACACACACACACACACACACACACACACATATATACCTTCCCCCCACTCCACTCGCTCTCCTTTCATCCCACTGTACACCCCCATTCCACGTCTGATCTCTGAGACTCAAGAGACTGTGTGTGTGTGTGTGTGTGTGTGTGTGTGTGTTAAAGAGGTTCAGGGTTGTAAGCACTTTTACTGTCTGGTCCCCAAAGCTGAGGACCTGGAATGTGTCCCGGACTTAATTAAGATAGCAGAGAGTGTAAAACTTACACACACACACACACACACACACACATAAAGAAAAAGAAGAGAGAAGGACAAGAGGATGATCACCCTGACATCCACGTTAATATTCAGACAAAATAAATCAAATCTAGCACAGACTGACTCATGCTGTAATACGTCAAGAGTGTTTATTTCTAAGATTTTGTAACGATTTTAAAAGAAGCGTCTAATGCTTACAAAGGCTACTTTTATTTGGTCAAAATGACAGCAAAAACAACAATAGTGTGAAATATTTCTACAATTTACAATAACTGTCATGTATTGTAAAATAAAATATAATAATAATATATGATCGCAGCTGAATTTTCGGCATCGTTACTCCAGTCTTCAGTGTCACGTTTTCTTCTCAAGAAACCCTTCTGGTAGTTATCGAAGTTAAAAACAAGTCTTTGATTAATAGAAAATTTAAAACAACAGTTTTTATTTGAAAGCGTAACATAAATCTATCTTTACTGTGATATTTTAATCAGTTTAATGCATCCTTGCTGGATAAAAAAATAAAATAAATAATAATAATATATATATATATATATATATATATATATATATATATATATATATATATATATATATATATATATTCATATCCTTAATACAATTTGTGTTTATTTAAAATATACTCAAATGAAATATAATGAGCAGTATTTGCATACAGACAGTGTTTTTATAGTCGAAAGTGAAAGTGTTTTTAACTGCTTGTCAAACTGTTAGTGGTAATTATGCCCTTGTGAAGAAAATATTCATTTTTAGGTTAATTATCTCTTATTTTGTTCCAAACCAGTGTAACTGTGTAACACTACGAGACATTTCGAATGCTCCCAGTTTAAATGAATGCTAACTAGGGGTGACACCATTAAAGCACTAAACATTAGTCCGTATGACCCATGCACTATATTCCAGATAGTCTGAAGTCATTCGATAGTTTAGTGTGAGAGATAGACTGAAATATAAGGCGTTATTCGCCTCTTTCTCATCTGTAGCTCTTTAACCATGCACACTTTCAAATTTGACACGTTTTGATTTGGATTTGACTTGACACGTTTAAGATGTCATTGACGTTTGGCATCACCGACATCAGACGCTGAGGGATACGGCTGGAGCATGCTGGGAAAGCGCACACAGCAGTCACGGTAAATGAAGCCATTGTGTTCCTAATCAGCATTCGGCGCAGAATGCGTTTGTGTGTTTGTAATGGTGTGTGTGTTAGAATCTGGCGGAGTGTAACCTTCACTTAAGATCTCAAGGACTTCAGCTCTCTTCCCACGCTTGCATCCGTCTCTCTCTCTCTCTCTCTCTCTCTCTGTCTGAGCATCTCGTACCGTCTCTCTCGTCTCCTCTCAGGAATAAGCAGCTGCGGAGAGAGTGATTGAAGGATGGAAGAGAGATTAGTTTAACTAAATTGGTTGGAATTTAAAAGCAGAAAAAAGTGGCATGAGACGAGCGCTTGGAAGAGCGTGAGAGATGGGAGAGGAGCGAGAGACGGCCGGAACGGAGAGGAAGCCAAATAGCACGATTAGAAGAAAGAGAAATAGAATAAATTCGTCTGGAGGAGATCTGAAGGAGCTCATCGCACACGTGCTTAGTCTTAGAATGATAGCGTATCTGGAATTTGGAAATGTTCGCCATGGTTCTAAATGGAACTTTTGTTCTTAAAGGGATAGTCGACCCAAAAATTCGAATTCTGTCGTCGTTTAGTCACCCTCACTGACAGAATGCGTCGTTTTCTCTGTGAGTGTGGTTGTAAGTAGCGATTAAGAATTAATGGCGTGCTCTCGCGTGCTCATTAATAAATATTTATTAATACCTGCCCCCTCCCTTTCACGCGGATAGGTACTGAGCAGAGTAGACAGCGGCGTGTGTTGCTTTTCATGAACTGTTGCATCTTTAGCACTTAAAGGGATAGTTCGTCCAAAACCGAGCATTTGCGAAAGATATGCTCGCCGTCAAAGATGCAGAAAAGATTTGGAGAAATGTGGCGATGTCTGAGCGATGGATGTGGACGGGTGCCGTCAGAATGAGAGCCCAAACGGCTGATAAAAACGTCACAACAATCCACAGCACTCCGGTCCGTCGCGAGAAGCGAAAAGCTGTGTGTTTGTCAGAAATAAACCCATCATCAAGACGTTTAAACTTGAATGGCGTCCACGGTAATATCTCCTGTTGTCTCTCACATCAAAATCCAGCCACATATTTGTTTAGAGCCGTTTTGGAGTCTGGGCTTGCAGATTTCTCTCCCGATTCAGACCAGGACACTGCAGTCCATCAGTTAACATCTCGCGAAGCCGAGAGCCGTGTTCGTAAAACAAATCCCTCACTTTTAACTATTGATTCGTCTCGTCTGAATCAGGAGAGAAATCTGCACCGTCTACACGCCATAACAGCTCTCAACAAATATGCTTGGTGGTTTTGGAGATGGGCTTTTTCACTAGAGCGAGCGTTATTATGGGCTCGGTTTAACGTTGAAACACCTCAATGATGGATTTGTTTCTTACAAACACGCACTTTTGTCTTCTCCGGGTGTTTACCGACGGCGCTGCGGATTATTGTGATGCTTTCATCAGCTGTTTGGACTCTCATCCCGACGGCGCCCATTCACTGCAGAGCATCCGTTGGGGAGCAAGTCACATCTGAAGGTAAGCGAGGCGTTACGTAATCATCTGAAGTGAGGTTAGCAAAGCCGTCACGTCGAGATGTTCTGCTTCTGAAGAGCGAGCGCTACCGCGAGGCTTTCGGCGCGACACCGGGCCGCTCTCTCGTCTCGTCTCGATCTGCTTCTTTTCTTTTGATCGCTTCACCTGCCAGCCCGCATTCACACACACACACACACACACACACACACACACACACACTACGACGCACCTGCAAGCACTTGCTTATGCGCTGGATATCGCAGGTCCTGGAGGAGCGACGCAGCTCTTTGTTTCTCAGACTTCAGGGTGAATGAGAATATTTTGAATGATTATTAATGACAAACCGGCATATTCTCCATGGCAACCTCTCTACCTTCTTTCACTCTCGGTCCTTTTCATTTGAATTGTAAACTCTGAGCTGCGTGGGTGGACGGAGCGAGCGAGAGAGACAGGCATGAATAAAAGCGTGTTTTGATGCGAGCTGGGTTTGCGCTGTTTCCATCAGCCGGTAGCGCTGATGAGCGCGGGAACACGGCTGGCTTAACGAGGCACAGAACGCGCCCTTAACAAGCCACGGGAACCTTTACGAGGAACACAATCTCACAACCTTTTCTCAACGACACACGCAGTGCTGCATAACAGACTCTGGCCGAAGCACCAAAGGACACGGTGCCACTCGAGAACATACAGTCCTGTCTCATTTACATGCATCGGATCATTTTGTTTTGTGTGTCTGTGATGCCAGATTCAGCCTGTCTCTTAGAGGGTCACATTTCACCTCGCAAACGAAGATGGAAATGAAGCCGTTTGAAAGATAATTAGTTTTTGATTTCAGTTTGTTTAGTGTTGGCTTTCTACTTAATCATAAGGCCAAAAATCCCAGATTTTTTTAAATTGCAATAATGAAAATTCGAAAATGTAATCATTATATATATATATATATATATATATATATATATATATATAAAAATTACCTAATACTGTATATACCTAATAATTACCTAATATATATATATATATATATATATATATATATATATATATATATATATATATATATATAATTTTATAATATATAATTTATTATTTTATAGTTATTTATTGTTAATTTATGCTGATATGTTTTAAAATCACTGTTATCAAAATTATGTTCAAGTGCAAAAATTTTAATAGGGTTAAAAAGTTATAGAATATATATATATATATTTATATATATAAAGTAAAAAATAAAAAATAAATAAATATATCTTTTTACTTTATGATATACGTAGCATAACTTTTTTTTAAAATAGATATTTAAATTTTAATCATCAGTTGAATGTGAAGCAAAAAATCATGACCCAAAATAATCCCCCAAAGGTGTAACCCTGTGGTGCAATATTTATATATGGTTTCAGTATGTATTTATAAACATCTCTACCAGCCAAAAACAGGACAGTTGACTCGACCAATGGCACAGTAGGAGTTATGGGGCTAGCTATTTATCTGCCCAGTGACAGTATAGGAAACCTGTTTAAATTTTATGTGTCTATGAAATTATATTCTTCGCCTGTCAGGTTTATGAATCTGATACTTTACATCAGAGGTTATATAGTTCCATTTATGTAACAGTGGAGACATTGAAATGCAGAGGGTGATGGATCTGTTACCGTGTTATTTTCACTGTTTCCGTTTCTGCCAGCGGGGGTGGAATTTTTCAAGTATTACAGCCTTTCTGATGTAAATGCGTCTTTGTTTTCCATGCAGCAGACACTTCCTGTTTCATAAACAGACAGGTGACAGCTGGAGACCTCAGTCTGTGGTGTTCTGCACATGGGGTTTTTTTCGCCTGTGTAGTCTGAGCATATCCATCCAACGCATCAGATGCAGCACACAATTTCATCTTGGTAGAAAATATATGTGTATCACAAACCTCGGACGCTGCAAACAATTAGCAACGCCCTGGCAACCAAACAGAACGCCTTAGCAACTGCATGGCAATGCAAGTTTTTTGCTTCGATCGCGCCAGCAGAACCGGAAAATTAGTTTCAGAGGCGGCGGGAGTCATTGCGTTTCCATAAAAGCGATTTTTTAAATTGGAATAATGTGCGCTGATGAATCGCTCGCGGCATGGACAGGGACGTTTATTAAGATTGAAAGTTGGGTCGCTTTTGATTTCGAGTCGTTACGCAAACGCCACGGAGCCTTTTAGTCGCAGTTCATCCCATAAAAAAAGCCAAAAGGAATCGCCGATCATCTCAAAGCCTCGTGGGATTGGGAAAATGCGTTTGTGAATATGGCGTCTCACGCCACCGATCGGCTGCGGGCCGTTCGCTGTCATCCTGACGCTGCTGATGCGCTCTGACATTTACACAAACATCTATTCTGATCTCTCCGGCCCGGCCGGTGACTTCACGATCCCCCAGACTCATCCCTTCTCGAGCCAGCTCTAATTTCAGCCATGAGTAATTTCTCTCATTTGATCTTCCCGAGGCCGGTGTTAAACGGCGGCGGGCGGCTGCGCGTGCTTCTGGGGATTTCGGGAAAAGAAAAGTGCTTTTTGGAAAAAAAGATGGGTTTAAATGCTGAAAACTTGCTCAAAGAAAAGCCTGACGTCTCTGTCAAGCACGACTTTTGTGAACAATTTGACTTCATAATGCTTTCGTAAGTGAAAATAGATATTCGGTGAAACATTCAGCATATTTGATGACTTCTGAAGGATTATGTGACGCTGAAGACTGGAATAATGATGCATGAATTACATTTTAAAATATATTCGAATAGAAATTTGAACGTTGTAATGATATTTTACGATTAAAATTTTTTTACTGTTTTTTTGATCAAATAAATTCATCTCATTGAGCATAAAGGACATCTAAAGGAAATCATTCTAAATCAAGTAAGGAAAGAATAGAAATTGATAAGAAATAAATAATATTTTACAGCATATTCACAGCGAAAACAGCTATTTTAAACTGTAATAATATTTCACGGCATTACCGTTTTTAATGTATTAAATCAAATGATCAAATGAATGCAGCCGTGATGATCAGAAGAGCCTTTTTCAGAAACATTAAAAATCTTACTGATCCCAAAAAAGTATAAATATATACTTAGAATATTATTTTTGTACATAAAACAAAGATTACTGGAGTATATTTGACAAGAAAGTCTTTTTAGTTTGTCTACTTCCAAATTCGACATTTAAATCAGCGTGTTGCTTTACAACTGAAAACGTAAAGACCGAAACGTGTATTTTGATGATACGTGGCTAAAGTATTTTATGTAATAGTGTTAATAACGCACACCGAGAACCACAAACTTGTTAAAAACAAAAAAAAAGAGGATCGGTGTTGTTACGTTGTGTTATATTTCCCAGCATGTCATTTTTAGGAAGAGAGTGGCCATCGCAATTTCTCTGTCCGTAAAAGAAATGCAAGCAAAATGAAAGCGTTTGGGGCTTTTTGACGAGTTGCTGTGAAGCTCCGCTCGAGGTTATTTCAATTAGATTGAAATGTCATGTCGATGAGCACAATCTTGGGTATTGGACAGGATGGAGTCTGTGCGCCCCGGCTCTTGTCGTCGGCGCTTTTACGGGAGACGGCTAGTTATTCAAGAACGTAAGAGGACAGAAAATCATTTCAAGCAAAACCTTTGGAGAGACGGTGGCCAGACTCGGCGTCTGAATGCGTCACAGAAAAGAAATGATACCGTGGAACCGGAAGTGCTAAAAGGAGACTTGTTTCTGGGTTCTGTTCAGGGTCATGCAAGGAAATGAGACACTACAGGCAAAAATACTGTTTTTTTCTAACAATTTGGAGCTCAGAATGAAAAAAAAAATTATTTTATATATATATATATATATATATATATATATATATATATATATATACACACACACATATATATATATATATATATATATATATATATATATATATATATATATATATATATATATATATATATATATATATATATATATATATATGTGTGTGTGTGTGTGTGTGTGTGTGTTTTTTCTGTCTGTTTACAGTATAAAAATGAGAAATAAAAAACCCTCTTTGTCCATAAATAGCTTTTTTAAATAGCAGGGGTTTTTTTGGCTATAGAAATGTAAAAATGTTAAAGAAAATGCTTTTAAATTTTCTTTAAAGTTTTTACATTTCTTTAGCAGAAAAACCGAAGCCATTTGTTGTATATATAATATATAATAAAGTATATTTAAACAACATTTCAGAAAACCTGCACCGCAAACATGTTTGCAATTTTATATGTAATCAATCGACTGGAGAAGTATGGCGATAGCGCGATATATTACTACTTTTTTTTTTACCCTGTTCTCTTGCCCTATATATAGAAGTTTAAAAGTTTTAGGTTTGCAATGCAGTGCAGCAGTCACAAGTATTAATTTATAGTGCTTTTTTGTTTTTTTTTATGGTCCGTCCCCATTCATTTCGATTACGCGAAAAAGAAAGGTGTGAAACTTCTCTACCAGAGAAAGAAGGTCACACATGTGGAAAAACACGAGGGTGATTAAACGATGACAGGCTGTCTGTTTCTTTTTCCAGAACTTCTCCTTTGGGTTCGCGCGCACACACACGTAGAGACGCGTCTTCTGTGTATTCGGCGGCGCGGCAATTAACCACGATGTCTAAATGTCACACCAAATCAAACTAACATGCTCAGATCAAATTGTCAGGCATTCGGGCCGCTTGTTATTTGAGTCTGCGCCGCTTTTATTAGGCTGTGAGCAAATCTCTTGGCTTTATTGAAAACACAGCCGTCTCCGCCAGCTTTGACCTGAGTTACACCCATTCAGAACGGACTGGAAATCTGCCCGGTCTCTCTCTTTTATGCCTTTTAACTGCTGTTCAGTGGTCAGATAAAACGAACGAGGTCACTTTTGTATGGAAATTCAGCGGAAATTAATCAAAGCGGAGAGAGAGTCACTTTTCTGCTCTGATGAAAGAAAGGCTTTTTCACCGCCGTTAAATAATCATCCCTTTAATTCAGGAGAAGAAGAAGAGTGTGTGTGTGTGTGTGTGTGTGTGTGTGTGTGTGTGTGTGTGTGTGAGTGTGAGTGTGTGTGTGTGTGTGTGAGAGTGAGTGTGTGTGTGTGTGTGTGTGTGTGTGTGTGTGTGTGTGTGGGTGTCTCCCGATTTTATCCCATTTCTCACTTTTCTTACTTCATTAGTTTCGCCTTCTTCGCCGTCTCTCCTTCGGATGCGCGCCGTGCTCCTTTTGTCTCGCCGTGCAATCTTAGACGAAGCCAAAAAAAAAACAGCCAATAACGGATTATGAGGTTTTCCTTTTAAGGGCGTCTTCCCGTGCGTCTCATTTGCATATACAGTTAAATTACCATAAACGAGGCGCAAGCATGATATCGATGCGTTTTACTCTGTGTAAAGTTGTAAATAAAGTAGTTCTGTCAAACGATTAATCTCATCCGAAAGTATGCATTTACATAATATATGTGTGTGTTCTCTGCATATTTATAATGTATATGTAAATGTGTATGTGTACGCACACACACACACACACTGTATATATCTGGAAAGTATTTACATGCACATTTATATTAGCCGTGAAAACATTTAATATATAAACATAACATATTTCTCTTTAACATATACGTGCGTGCATTTGTATTTATATGTACGGAATAAATATACACGCACTTATGATGTAAAAGAAAAACTTTGAATGGTTTGATAGTACTAAAACAAAGCAACCATTATTAAAACGTTTTAAAAGGAAATGCCGTTTCATGTTTAGTTCTGCATGTTGCTTGCTGTTTATTTGTAATTATTTGTGAAAAATTGTAAATACTACATCAATGCTTTTTCAGCGCAGGATCCCAATTAGTGTCTACGTTTTTGCCACTGTTCGTTTTTTGCTTTAATTGCATTGCGGTTGCATTCCAGCTCGTCTTTATTTGCACGTGGGGCCTTCGGAAATTAATCAGCAACTAATTAACGCCCTCCTCGGGAGTTTATAAAGGTTATGGCAGCGGACGAATGATATTGTTTTAATTATTTTCATTTTAAGCGATCGTTCACCTAAATTTCATATTTACCCTGTTGTTCCAAAAATTAGTAGTCACGGCAACACATGCATATTTTTTCATGTTTCATAGCCACTATATTTTATGCGATACTGTGATGCTACACATGATTATAAGAAATGCATCATAATGACTAATTTGATCCAACTTCAAAGTTAAAAGCAGCCACGATACTTCGGTTAAACTGAACGCATTTCAAAGTAAAAACTAAGTCAGATGGGTTTGTTACGACGTTAGGGTGATTAAATATCGGCCGTGTCAGCTGTGGTCTCTTGCTGTCTAAGTAGGCGATTCTTGGCCAGAATCGGATGCAATGTGTGCCAGATTTTTTTGTCGATAGTCGAAGGTTTGGGATGCGGCAGGCTAGACGTTTTGTTTGGCGGCCGATGAACTCTGTAACATTCACGCTGTTATTGAATCGACATCGGTTTGCTTTCTAATCGATTAAAGCTGTCTGCGTCGTATAAAGTGCTATTTAAATAAACGCGACTTGATTTGACTAGAAAAGAGCCAAAGCTCCTGAACATCAGCGGCGGTCAGCGGGGCTCCGCACACATCTGTGCTGCTGGAAACAGCTGGACATCTACAGGTCCACAGCTGTCATCTGTCATGACAGACACGGGAGTTTAGAGACTGACAGGCAGGCGGCAGAAGACCGTGTTAGCACCAAGTTCAAGAAGTTTGGAGGCAGTTAGGAGTTTCATCTGCTCACCATCTGTAAAATCAGCAATGCTGCGAAATATTATTGCAATTTAAAATCGGTCCTTTCTATTTGAATACGTTTTAAACTGTAATTTATTTCTGTCGCACAAAGCCGAATTTTCAGCATCGTCACTCACACAGTCTTCTGTGTCACGTGATCCTTCAGAAATCCTTCAAATGTGCTGATATTCTGCTGAAGAAACCTTTATATTATGCGCCATACTGGCTAATGTTGTTGTGGAAACGGTGATACATTTTAATTTTCAGGATTCTTTGAAGAATAGAAACTTCAAAAGAACAACATTTATTTGATTTAAAAAATCCTTTATAAATGTTTTATTGTCAGTTTATATATATATATATATATATATATATATATATATATATATATATATATATATAATATATAAATAAACCGACAATAAAACATTTATAAAGGATTTTTAAATTAAATATATATATATATATATATATATATATATATATATATATATATATATATATATATATATATATATATATATACAATAATATAATAAAATATAATACAAAGTATTTTATTTTATATTTGAATCTGTGTGTGAATATCTTTCATCTGGTCTTTTTTTTAAATCAATTTTTGTCAGATTTGCTGTTCATTCTGAGCTGGATCATTTGAGATGAACACTTTGATTTCTTTAAAATATATCAAAATATGGAAAAATGCTGATAAATGACACGCGACTGGCCGATGGAGTCCCTTCTACCTGTCCATCACTCAAGTCAGCCAATAGGCTTAAGGCAAAGGAGGGGTTATTCGATTATAATGTAACATGGCACAATTCCTTATTTGAATATCATTAGCATAATCACAGAGTAGCACATGTACAGTAACCCAGAGAGGACAGATTCTCCATCACTATACTGTGTGTTTCCCGCGGAGAGACATGTATATGCCATCTGCTCAAGCATGTGTGTGTGTGTGTGTGTGTGTGTGTGTGTGTGTGTGTGTGTGTGTCGAGGCATCGGTGTTGGATTCCAAACCAAAAAACGCTCATAGGATTTTGATGTAGTACATGGTTAAATCATGGGAATGATAGCGGGAGCGTAAAGCTGAGGGGGAAATGCGTTTTAAAAGATGGATTTGAGATGATATCACCACGGGACATTTTTCAGACGGCACGACGCGGCGGGGGATTTTTATCATTCGATGCCGTTGGATACTCCACTTGATTTAGTGCAAATACTTCACATAATGTAACGGCTGAGAAAGACCTTTCGCTGATAACAGCATCTGTCTCTTATACATGAGCAGCGGGGCAGCTTTCAGGACATTTATATTTTAAAAAGCCCATATTTTACGCCCCTGCGGCATTTTATTTTCTCCCCCCCGAAGTCCGCTTATTATGTCAGTCGGGGTTTCTTGGCAGAAACTCTGAAAGAGTCCGCTAAACGACTAAACGTAAATAAAAAATCGGTGCCATTCAGGAATAGCCGCAGAACAAAAAATTGCAAAAATTAGTCACGGAGAAGCATATTATAAGTTTTGTGTCAACATACTAGATGTTTTAACAGCGTTGAGCGTATGAGTCAGTCATTACGGGACTAGTTAAACTAAAAATAAATAAAATCATTTACAGCCTCAAGTTTCGTCTGTGAAAGGATATATTTTTAAATATGGAAGGTTTTAGCTTTTTTTTTTTTTTTTTTTTTAGTGAATAAGGAATAAAAGTTTTGTACTGACATTAGTCAGATGCATATTTGCACATTTTTTAGGTGTCCTTTCATTGAGCTTGATCATCCTGATTGACTATTTTGTATTGACTAGAGCGGCCTGAACATTCTTCGAAACATCTCATTTTGTGCTCTACGGACAAAGGTTAGTCATACGGGTCTGGAACAAACATGAGAGCCAATAAATGATAGCAGAAGTGTTATTTGTAGGTAAAAGGTCCCCTTAAAACCAGAAGAATGAATGAAGACCTACACATTCCTTCACTAGCGTAACAATAAAGTCCAGCCAGAGAGAGAGAGACAGTGCTGATAGCATCTCTCTTCAGCTCCAGTGTGTCTGCTGTAATTACAGAGAAAAACACCACATCCACACACACACACACACACACACACTCTGAAATCTGACTCATTCCTGCTGGAGGGTTATACACACACACACACACACACACACACTCTGAAATCTGACTCATTCCTGCTCGGGTTATAAAGGGCAGCTCAGTGTTTGACGTTCAGATGTTCGATTTTCTGCTGTAATATTTATCCACATTCCAGCCGTGTGGGAGTAGCAGTGTGTGTGCACTGTGAGTGTGTGTGTGAGTGTGTGTGTGTGTGTGTGTGAGTGTGTGTGTGTGTGTGTGTGAGTGTGTGTGTGTGTGTGTGTGTGTGTGTGTGTGTGTGTGTGTGTGTGTGTGTGTGTGTGTGTGTGTGTGTGAGTGTGTGTGTGTGTGTGTGTGTGTGTGTGAGTGTGTGTGTGTGTGTGTGTGTGTGTGTGTGTGTGTGTGTGTGTGTGTGTGTGTGTGTGTGTGTGTGTGTGTGTGTGTGTGTGTGTGTGTGTGTGTGTGTGTGTGTGTGTGTGTGTGTGTGTGTGTGTGTTGTGTGTGTGTGTGTGTGTGTGTGTGTGTGTGTGTGTGTGTGTGTGTGTGTGTGTGTGTGTGTGTGTGTGTGTGTGAGTGTGTGTGTGTGTGTGTGTGTGTGTGTGTGTGTGTGTGTGTGTGTGTGTGTGTGTGTGTGTGTGTGGTTTATGAATTAGACGGCGTTTAGCCATCCGCTCCTTTAGGAAATTGCTAATGAGATCTCTATCGTCTCTCTTAGACAGCAGTGAGATCAAATGACTTTTATTTGACGCTTCTGCTTTTCTGATATTTCGAAGAAAAATACCAGAGCATGCAATCAAACTGTCTAGATCTCAATGTGAGTTCAAACTTTTCGAATGTATAATGTCGCTGGAACATTTTGTGTGATAAGGGATGCCATTTTGCTAATATCATTTTTTTAACAATATCTACATGAAAGTACATGTAGATATTTAAAAAGAAGATTTTTTTTTTATTTTTAAATAGCAATTTTCACCATTAAGTATTAAAATAAGTAGCTGATATGGTTATAAAAAGGAATGTTTTATAATATCCTACAAGATTATAAGTAATTTTAGGTTTAACATTTATTAACAATTCATATTTGTTTTAAATTAATTTAATTAATTAATTGTTTTTTTGCTACAATTATTTATATATATATATATATATATATATATATATATATATATATATATATATATATATATATATATATATATATATATATATATTTATAATTTGAACGTTTATTTCCCCTGTGAAGTGACATTTATTTTATCTCTCCTTTGAGTTTTCATTGTTGCTTTTTCTGAGTTAAAGGACTATAAAATTTAAATTTATTAGTTCAAATATTCTTTTTTGAATACTAATTTAATCTGATTTAATTTCATGCTAAAAATTATCTTTCAAAGATCTTTCACCCGAAGATCTATTTTACACCAGTATTATATTTGACCTGTCCGTGTTAAATATTAACGTAAAATATAAAAATTTTAACTGTATATGGTAAATCAGCTCAAAGTGAATTACCATTTGTATTTTATTTTTGAGCTCTGTGGTATTTCTAGGCTCTCAACAGAGATAATTAGTTTAATCGAACGTTTAGTCGTTTGATACTTTGAAAATGATCTCTGTTCAATGATCTTTGACAGGAAGTGAAGGCTGGTGTTCTCTTTATGAACGGAGCCCGTGTGTGTGTGTGTGTGTGTGTGTGTGTGTGTGTGTGTGTGCCATCTGTTCACGTCTGCTACTCTCACTGTGAGACTAATTACAAGACTTTACACGTAACCACCACAACCAGAACCAGAACCTGATGAAACCTTTCTGAGGAAGCTCCATCCTGTCACACACTCACCTGACACCTTCACACCTCCGTATATATGTGTATTTATGAGCGTGTGGGGTGGATCTCTATGTATTTAATGTGACCGAGAGCCCGGTTTACACCTCTCCATCCTCAAGATCTCCATCAGAGAAAGAGACGCTGGAAGAAAAAGTCAATATTGTCTCAGCAAACTTCAATAAATCCATACAGCTGTAGTCTGACACGATGTCTGTATTTCACACTTTAACGCAACGTTCTGTGCAAACGGATGAAACCCGCTGTCAAAAAGTGACTGCTAAATATACTTTTCTACATTTAATTTGGTCTACACACTGAAAAAAACGGTGTAGGATTTACTTTGAAATGTTTTTTTTTATTTACAAATTGCTAGTGAACCTGACAAATCGAATTCAGTGTGAACACCTGCTTTATTTTTTATTTTCTTTATTTATGCTTATGTAAAAACAAAATTAGTCTGTTTTCACCAAAACCTTTATTTGTACTTTTTTTCTCCAGATTATCGGAGTACATTTTGACAAGAAAATACAAACTGAGTTTATGTATTTCAGCATTTACATAAATAAATTGTTAGAAAAAAAAAAAAAAAAAAAATATATATATATATATATATATATATATATATATATATATATATATATATTTATTTATAAATTCATTTTTAGAAAAAAAAAAAAATTCAGTGTTCATGCACATTCTTCTCGAAAAACGTTTTCCTTCATTGAAAGCAATCCGAAATAATTTATATTCTGACAATGCAACATGATCTTTTTTTAGGAATTATCCTTTTTACGGGTTGGCTATGATTAATTATTTGCGAAAATTATTTCTACGTCAAATTCATATTCTGTATTGTATAGATTCAAACATTTGCGATTTAACATTGTAACTCACGACTAATTTCTTCAGTTAATTAATGATCATGTAATTTCCTCCCCAGGTAACTACGGTGAGAGTGGGATGGAGGCGTTTAAAGAGATGGCGGGGAAGGAAGGCATTTGCATCGCTCACTCGGACAAGATCTGGAGTAACGCCGGCGAGCAGAGCTTCGACCGTCTGCTGGTCAAACTGCGCAAGTATCTGCCCAAAGCTCGCGTGGTGGCGTGTTTCTGCGAGGGCATGACCGTACGAAACATCCTGATGGCCATGAGGAGGCAAAACCTCGTTGGAGAGTTCCTGTTGGTCGGCAGGTCAGTGCAGGAGTGTATGATGGAAAATGTGGAGAAACGTTAAATTCGTAAAACCACCCCATCAAAACATCAAGTGCATTTACAACAAAAAAAAAAAAAACATGTTTGTTACTTAATAAAACAAATATTAACCCATACAACATAAAATACTTTCTAGAATTTATTATATATATATATATATATATATATATATATATATATATATGTATGTGTGTGTATATATATATATATATATATATATATATATATATATATATATATATATATATATATATATATATATATATATATATATATATATATATATATATATATATATATATATATATATATATTATTTTTTGTATTTCTGAACTAATCCATAAATAATCCAAGAGGCTTTCCATTTAGTTTTTGGAAAATGAACAGTAAGTTAGTCTAAAAAGTCATTAATTACTAGCTACTAAATACATCTTCAACAGTTATGAATTACTCTCTCTAAGAAGTATTGCTAATAAATATACTTTCTAGACCTTGATCAGATGAAGCTCCTTTTTAAATATTTGTTTAATATTATTAATTAATATATACTACACATTTTTAATACTCATTCTTGAAGCGAGTAAATGTTCGAATGGAAAGGATTATAATTAAAATGTTTTTTAACGGTTACATTTTGATGATGAATTGGAAATGGAACAGCTGAAATACAATATGTTTAATCTTTTTGTAGGGTTTTTTTTTATTTCAGTTAGCGTTTATTTAATTAAATGTAATTAAAGTAATTAAAATGTTTTATGGTTCACTTTCAGAATGATAAAGTGATAATTACGTTTCTGTTTTAAGAGGAACAGTTCCTTTAACAAACACTTCTCTCTAAATGCATTCAAGAATCAATATCTGTGAGTGTGTGTGTGTGTGTGTGTGTGTGTGTGTGTGTATTCCTATGTCTTTCGCTTTTTCAGCATAAGCCCTTTAGTCCAGATGAAAACCAACAGGAAGTCATCAATATCATCTTCATAACCACCATCACTATCATCATCATCATCATCATCATTACATTATCTTCATCGTTGCAGGTAAAATGTCTTTGATTTCTTGAAAATAAGGTTTAAAATGGAGGTTTTCCCAAAGAACATTTCAGTAAACAGTTCTTTAAATAACCCTTTCTTCTTAGTTTGAAGAACGTTCTATGTCCAATGCCATTAAGGAGCTTTATTTATAAGAGTTGACCTGCACACACGTCTCCTCGGGTCGAGTCTGAATGTCTCTGATGGCCTCTGTAAGACTCTCTCGCACACCGTTAGTGCCGTATTTACTGCTTCAGTCTCAGGTCAAACGGAGGGCTTCCTTCTGTCTGAAGTGGAATCACAACAAGAGCCGACGGATGACCGCAAAACAGCACGGCATGTGTGGACAGAAACTGAAGTGGTCCTTAATACTTGTCCTCGTGCTTTCTGTGAGGAACAGACTGAAATTGAAGTGATTAATCTCTTCTTTTTTTTTACTCTGTGCATCATAAGTGTGTTTTTGTGTTACTATCCTTTAAAAGTCCAAGTGATAGATTCGTTTTCACCATCCACACTGCTGATAGGATACGCAGCTCTCATTTCATAATGCCCTAGAAACCAAACCATTATTAATACCCTATGGAAGCATATGTGCTTAAAATTCTATCTGAAATGTAATATGCAAAATGGAAATTGTAAATGCAGAAATACATCCCCATTTTACATATTGCATTGCCATTTTTTTTTTTTTTTTTTTTACACGCGCGTTTCCATAATACCCTAACTAGCCCTCAAAATGCCTTTAACTGTAACCCTAGCAACCAGCCAGAACTCTTTTGTAACTCCCTAGCAACTGGCCAGAATAGTTGTTCCATAGCAACCACCTTAATAACACCCTAGTAACCAGACGGAAGACCTTAGCAACCACTTACAACACCTTAGTAACGGCATAGCAACAACCCTAAACATCTTATTAATGCCCTAGCAACCACACTGAATACCTTTGCAATCAATAAGAAAACCTTAGTGATGCCTTATTAACACATTAGCAACCATCTACTACACCAACCATCAACACCTTAGCAACGCTCTACTAAACACCAAGAAAACCTCAGTAATGCTCCAGCAGCCACACAGAACAGCTTAAGACCACCCCAAGCAACCAGACCGACTGCCTTAGTAACAGCCTAGCAATCAGCTAGAAGACCTTAGCAACCACGAGTAGCAAATCTATGAAAGAAACATGGCTTCTTCTTTTATTATGCTCAGTATCTTTCTCGGATTGTTGCACCTTGTCAAATCCTAGTTCTTCCGTGTTTATTGGGAACTCATAAACAAGAGTTTGTTTCCCGGCGGACTGATAGAAATCGGTGCTTCCCGACTCCCGGAAATTGCGCGAAACCGGACAATCAGATTAGAGCTTGTCTCTGGAGAAGCCGAACGCATCGGCCCAGCTCCTGGGTCAGACGAGCGACAGTCCAGAAAAACACGAGCAAATAGAGCAAACTTGATGATCATTAAAAGCCCCGATGGTGTTTATGATGCGTTTCCTGTCTGCCTCCCTCTCAGGCAGGATGGGATGTTTGCGCTGTGGTCTGTGTTCCATGCGGAGGAGCTGTCAAATCTTCGTCATCCTCCTCTTCCTCCCGGCAGAGCCGAGAGTGTGAGAGGAATATTTAACAGATGAGAGAGAAAGAAAGCAGAGGATTGTGGGCCAAAGTGAGGGAATGACAGCAGGAAGCGGAGATGTGTTTTGCGCTAGATGTGTTCATTCAAATCTGCCAGAGAAAAGAAAAACTGATTTATAATTGGATGATTTTTCGCCAAATGACTCACAGGAATTTGATCAAAAGCATTGCATACAATGAATTGCATGTGTATATATATGTTTGTTTATATATCTTAGATATATATCTTAGATATATATCTCAGATAAATCATCTACTGTGGAATCCGACATACAAGCATTTTGTATTGTCTTGTTGTTTTATTTACCACTTATAATCACTCTAAATAAACTAAATTAACATGTTCAGTAGGCATCCCCACTTTTAGTTTGTAATGGGGTTGAATCTACTTAAAGGCAGACTTAAAAAACGAAAAGTGTGTGTGCATGTGTGTGTAAATTCCCCTCTGCTAGACTACTGATCTAAGGCCAGAGATGAAACACAGTGGATCAAAGCGTCTCAGAGCTCAAGGTCTGTCGTTTCTAGAGTGCACACACGCACACAACAGAACAAAACATCTGCTCAAGAATGCACATGAACTCTAATACATACCCGCATTATTTTTGGGGTGTTAAAATACTTTCTCACATCGAAAATGTTAAATTGGACGAAATAGGAAGATCTAGACACCAGAACACCATAGAGACTGGTTTAGATAGATACCACCTAGCAGATATAGCACCTTAGTAAAGACCTAGCAACCATCCAGAACAACTTATTAACACCTAGACATCGAAACATCACAGAGAATTGAGAGAGGTTTTGTAAAGAATCACCTAGACACCACCCAGAGCACCTTAGTAATGCCCTAGCAACCACTCAGAACACCTTAACAATGCCATAGCAACCATCCAGATCACCTTTTTTTACTGCTATCTGCTTTTAATCAGACTACATTGTATAAAGCATTACAACTATCAGATGTCATTTGACCTGACTTAATATCCTAGCAACAATCCAGAAAACCTTAGCAAAGCCCTAGCAACCAACTGGACCACCTTAGTAATGTCCAGCAACAATATAAACGTCTTAGAAACAACCCAGAACTGCTTAGTGATGGCCTAAATATTGCCTAGAACATTAAAACCCTTAAACAGCCACAATGTTTCTCTTAACAACCACCCAAAATACCTTAGCAATGTCCTAGCAACCACCTATGATACCTTAGCAACACCCTAGCAAACTCACAAGACTTTGTAATTTCTAGCCACCATAGCAACTTCTTAGAAAACACCCAGAACCCCTTAGTAATGGTCTAGAAACTGCCTAGAATGTTAAAAGACTCAAACAACCATAGAATTTCCCTTAACAACCACCCACAATACCTTAGCAATGTCCTAGCAACCACCTATGATACCTTAGCAACACCCTAGCAACCACCCAGAAATTTAGTAATTGCCTAGAAATGGCCCATAACAGTAACACATTCACACAACCATGCACTAACACTCACCCAAAATACCTTGGCAACATCCTTACAACCACCTATGGTGTCTTAGTAACGCCCTAGCAACAACTCAGAACACCTTAGCGTTGTAGAGACACTTTTTCTTTCCTGTAAAAATGTCATTTGTATTATTCCGTTTGGTGCTGCTGTCGGCTCAGAGATTGCACACTTTGTATTGGTTTAACTGCTCATTTCTGAGAGTTTGTCATGGGGCGTTCCTCACAGGTTTGGCACAGCCAGTGTGGTTTGGTGGATGGGGATTACAAACGCGCGACAGTAGGAATATCCCAGATCCTCTTACGCTCTCGCTGGAGGATCTAGCGCACAAAAGTCCGTCACGAGCAGCTTGCACATCTGCCCTCTCCTCATTCCCGCCGTGAGCGTCCTGTAGGGTCAACAGAGATGAAACTTTATGTGAGACGCTGTTAATGGACCCGTCTCTCTCTGAACTCTCCCGACAGTGATCTCTAAGGCCTGCGTGACACGCATTAGCCCCGTCCCGCTTGCAGCTTTTACCCCACAGACACAGACCAAGCGCTAACTGATTAATGATGCTCCAAGTGTGTGTGTGTGTGTGTGTTGCGCACGGCCGACACAACTATTCTTTTCTGTTTCCCCATCCGTGCTGCATTCTGACCTGGAGACGGTACGAAAACGGAACCAATACCCTTCCACGGCTTGTTGCCATAGCAACAGAATTGTCACCCGTACCAACACCACTGCCTCCCGCCATCCTCAGATTTAGTCAGAGAGGGATGTGAACAGGCTGAGAGAGAGTTTAAAGTCAGGCCTCTGGAATTACCATGAATATCTCGTTCTGCCTCCAGGATTCTCACTGATGAACCAACACAAACTTCCACAGACGCAGGTACAGCTGCTCAGAGTCTTGAGTAAAACTGGAAATATAGAGAAGCACGTCTTATGTTGGTTGGTGCTGTTTAAATCAGTAGCTACTACTCAAGCTCCTACAAAACATGACCTAATAGCGAAAATATATTTTAACAAAATATTATCTAGAATATTCTACATTATATAAAACTCCTAATTGAGACTGAAATTTATCTATGATTTTTTAATAGTTATTATTTTAAATAAAATATGAATATATATATATATATATATATATATATATATATATATATATATATATATATATATATATATTTAGGATTTTTTATAGTTATTATTTTAAATAAAATATGAAATACAGTAGGAATGTATACATACTTATTAATCAATATATATATATATATATATATATATATATATATATATATATATATATATATATATATATATATCTGTTATTTTACCATCAATTACATCATATAATTGTTTGTATTTTTTAATCGATTTTTTTATATTTATTGGGTTTTTGATTTGGATAGGGGATTTTTTTTTTACCATTAACAAACCATTAACTGATTTTTGCCTCAATAAACTCTTAATTTGCTGATTTTAAATAATATTAAGGTAGTTTCTAGAAAGTTTCTAATAGTTTTAGTCGACACTGATGCATGGTTACGCTTCTTTGGAGGACGTTTGTGTAAAGAGATCGGTTTTTGAATTGAATAATTTGCAGATTCATCTAAATGAATCAGACTTAATGCTTCAGATGAGAGAGGGTACGGTTTTACTGTTTAATAAGGTATTTAAGTTGTTTGTTGAAGGCTGTAAGGGAGGAACACAGAGAGTGAATGTCCGGAAGTGTTGAGTGATTGTTTGAGTGTCCACAGTCTCAAAAGTTTCCTGACCTGCCAGTCAAAGTGACAGGAACATTTCAGTCTGAGAAACCCTGTGGGTCACTTGTGTGTGTGTGTGTGTGTGTAAATGTCAGGATTTAAGTGTGTGTGTGTGTGTGTGTGTGTGTGTGTTGTCCTATGATTGCCAGCACCCTCTGGTAATCTGTCTGACAAACCTAACAATGTGTGTGTGTGTGTGTGTGTGTGTGTATCCATCAGTCTCATGTGAATGGGACTGTTTTTCTGTCCTGTCAGATTTCACTGTCAGTGTGTTTGTGTGCAGATGGACACAGCATGAGGTTTTGACCTCATGAATCTGATCTGCAGCCTAAAACACACACACATAACACTTAACCTCACATTTTTCAAGACCAAAAATAAAAAGCTGAACAGCGAGTAAGAATGTTATCCAAATATGCTACA
Organism: Puntigrus tetrazona; assembly: GCF_018831695.1. Classification (NCBI taxonomy): domain Eukaryota; kingdom Metazoa; phylum Chordata; class Actinopteri; order Cypriniformes; family Cyprinidae; genus Puntigrus; species Puntigrus tetrazona. The sequence continues at coordinate 22,684,677 of NC_056713.1, read as the reverse complement.
AAACTAAAAGCATATTTAAAGAGACAGTTCGCCAAAAAATGAAATTCTCTCATTTACTATCATTCCAGACTTGTACGACTTCTTACATAAAATTTGATGTTTAGCTGAATGTTCATGCTGCTCTTTTTTATACAAAAATGCCACAAAAGTCCTGAAAAAAGCCCATAGGATTGTGCTCTGTAATCTTTACTGTCTGGAGTAGATTGAAATTCAGTTATACATATTGTTTATCCTAATGATGCATACTTAATTTACATAAAACTAAAATCGCTGATTGCAATTAGCAAACAACATGCACTAACCATCCTCTGATGCGAGACGTTTTTATAGTTGTTTTCTTTTTATAAACATTTCAACCACTTATAACATATGGCTAGAATATCAAATAGAAGTCTACTGCATCTGTTTTATAAGTGACTGGGAGACAAAAATCAAAAACAAGGGGTCTCAACTTGTGACTTTTTTTGTCTTTATACCAATATAATTTAAATTGTATATTATAAGCTAAATTGTGAAGCAGCAAACCTTTTTTGCCCAATGAAATTTAAAACCATGGTCACAGTTATCCAAAAAAAACTGTTTGGTTTCTGCCCCAAATCAAGTGGCCTTAGTGTTTTCTTAGTATCTGATACAACATTAATAATGTATTGAGAATGCCGACCATTTTATATTGTCACGAGACATATAAACAATGCTTCACATTCACATCTGAACCCACATAAAAACAAAATATGGTTTTGAGACGACAATGGACAATGGCTTTTTTCCACTTTTTGAGTGATAGCTAGTTACCAGCTGGTTGCTTGCAGAAAACCTTGGTCAAAAGCTGTGTTTTGTGTTGACTGTGAGTTTCCCCGAGCTCCCGCTCTGTGCGTTTAGTGTTGTTTTAGCGTGCGTGTCGCGTGAAGGACAGCTGTGGCCAGTGTTTTGACTGGCTGTAGTAATTGCGCTCTATTTTCAGCTCTCTCTGAACGCTTGACGATCGCCCGTTGACGGAAGAACCTCTTAGAAATCTCTCTCGTACTCTATTTGCTTTTCATCTCTTAAGACACCTTCGCAAACCCTGTTTACGGCAACCTCTTATTCTGTCCGTTAAAGTCAACATAAGCTCAAAATGGACCTCCTTAATTGATATTTCTGGTAGCGACAAGGACTATTTTTTATTTTAGCCTAAAATCTTGCCGATAGTCATTAATTTTAAATGAATTCAAAATCATAGAGATTCGTTGAAGAACCATTGGCATTGGGAAGTGGTTTCGTGTTGACTTTAATCTCTCGCTTTCTCTTTTGTTTGGCACCCAATTAGCAGCCCATCCGAAGACGCCACTTCATCTGCTGCCATCACAGCATTTTACACATGACAGGAGAGCAGAGAGGAGATGAGAGGAGATCTGGTCTGATCTGAGCTCTACGGTCATAACACAATTCATTTGGAGGTCGTAACTGTCAGAGCGGAGACAGATCTGATGGAGAGACGCTGGCGCTCGCTGACGCTGTCCTCCTGTGACCCGTGTGTGTGTGTGTGATTTCTTTAACGTCCTCTGAGTTCCGTCACCTCACGCTGATCAGCACATGTTTGCTGTAAAACCTTGGCGTGTTTTCCTTGTTGTCATGGCAGCAACATTAGCCGTATTAATCCTTAATATTCATGTAATCTGGCGTTCAAAAGTTTGGGGTTGGTACATTTTTTTTAACGTGAAAGTCATCTTCTGCTCACCAGTGTCGCCTGTATTTAATCAGAAATACAGTAAAAACAGCAACTGTTAATTTCACTTGTTTTTTGGATCAAATCTGAATTTTCAGCATCATTACTCCAGTCTCACGTGATCCTTCGGTAATCATTCTAGACGGTAAAAAAATATGTGAAACTTACGGTAAAAATAGCTGCGGTTGCCGGAATTACCGTAAAAAATACAGTAACGACCTTTTAGGTTTTAACGTAAATTTACAGTTGAATACCGTAATTTCATTTACTGATAAAATGTTACACTGATAACCACCAAATGCAGGAGATGATGAGGAAGTCAAGACGATCCAGAGCCCATCACAAGCAGCTTTTAAATAGTAACATATATCGAAGGTGCTAAAAACTAAAATATAATAATATAAATAAACTTAATAAACAAATAATAAAAACTTAATAATAGAAAAATAAATTATATATATATATATATATATATATATATATATATATATATATATATATATATATATATATATATATATATATACAACACAAATAAATAAAAATTGATAAATATCGGCAGATATATCGGCCTTGGCTATATATTGGTAAACAATTAATTGTTCGTCTTCTGAATCTAACTTAAATGTGATATTAGTCAGGCCATTTTTTTTATTAAAATCACTGTCATTTTTTACATTGTAACATGATGATTATTAGCGATGTTGAATTCTTTTTGAAAACCGATATTTTTCAGGTATTTAATGAATAGAAAGTTCCAAAGAGCAGAAAAATGGATTATTGTTGTTCTCTTAAATAAATTCTTATACTCACCCCAAACTTTTAAACAGTAGTGTAAATTTCTACTAAACAACTGTTTTGTTGAAGAGCTGACTGGTTTAATCAGCGTTAGAGGTGTACTGTATTGATCAGGGATTGGAGAATGGATCCGTATCGATGTCTAATGGTGGCATACTGAGAGACGAAGGCCTTTGTTTCTGAGAAAGAGCGAGAGGGAGCTGCACAGTGTTACATCATTGACTTATTTACCGTTACCTCCTCATATTCAGAGAAGAGCAGAGAAAGACACTGTAAAAACTGCATACTGCACCTTTACAGCAATTCATCCCTCAATAATGAACGTTCTGTCATCATTCTGTTCCAAACCCAAATGACTTTCTTTGCTTCTCAAAGCTCAAATTGATTTGCAGTTGTTCATCAGCTCATGTGTCATATATTAAAGCTTTATATAATCCATATTATAAACTAAATATATTGATCTTCATCTACCTATATGTACATCAAAATTATATATTAAATCAAATATATACACGTATCGCATTTCTATATTGAATATCATTTCTTATTTTATTTTTTTTGTACTTAAGATTAATTCATTAAAATCTATTTATGTCGTGTCTAGGGCTATAGAATGAATAAGTAAAATTAATGAGAGTTTGCTTTTGGTAAATCTGAGCACAGTGATGCTCAGATGATATGAAGTGACTGATAGCTGATATAAAGATGTATAGAACATCACACTTTTTATTTTAAAGATGGCAAAAACGCATGCATAACCATTACTGAAATTAAATAAAAGTAGAGAATAGAAGTGTGTGTTCAGGCACTGGCGTTTTAAGCATAATAGTCACACTTCATACACATTGGCCAAACAAAAAGATGTACAGATAATCTTATCAGGCAAAGCCGATAAATAAAAAATACCGATATATCGGCCTCGACTATATATTGGTTAACCACTAATTGCTTCCTTTCTAAAACTAGAGAAGCCACACATGAGATGTAGCTAAATAGAAAAACATATCGGCTGATTGCGATAAAATACTGGCCAAAACATTGTTTACATATCAATAATCCAATAATTGTTTCTCTTTTCTTAAATGCTAGAAAATCCACACATGATATGTGGCCAACAGAAAAACTAAAATATAAAATATAATAATATAAATAAACTTAACAAATAATAAAAACTTAATAATAGAAAAATTATATATATAGCCAAGACCGATATATGTAATGATATTTGGCGATTTTTATTTATTTATTTATTTGTATATATATATATATATATATATATATATATATATATATATATATATATATATATTTATTTATTTATTTATTTGTTTATTTGTTTGTATATATATATAGACAAATAAATAAATGAAATAAAATTTATTTATTTGTCTATATATATATATATATATATATATATATATATATATATATATATATATATATAATAAATAAATAAATAAATAAATATATATATATAGACAAATAAATAAAAATCGCAAATATCGGCTGATATATCGGGCTTGGCTATATATATAATTTTTCTATTATTAAGTTTTTATTATTTATAATATATTGGTTAACCATTAATTGTTCAGCTTCTCAATCTAACTTACATGTGATATTAGTCAGGCCATTTTCTCAAGAGGTTTATCTGAAAATCCGGAGACTTATGTGAAATCCTTATTTGCTCATCTCACTACTTGAGAAACAATCAAGATATTGAACAAGATCTCATTTGTGTGGAGTATGTTAGAGTGTCTTCCGCTAATGGTCTTCCTCGTGGAGCAGCGGATGAGATTTTGGGGCGCAGCTGCGTGAAAGCAAGGATAGAGATATGATCCTTCGCGAGTAAACGAGTCCAGACCACATCCGTCTGCCCATTCATTTCCTTCCCTGACTGCGCTGATGGATATAAACAGATAGAGGAAAAAAACGCCAACCCAATAAACACGGACTCGATCTAAACACACGGGCAGACGAGTCGATCGTGTTCACAGGTTGATGATCCTTATCTGCATTTATTAATAAATGTAAGATATTTAATCCCACCGTGGCGAACAGGAAGCTCTTTAAATACGCCCACTCACACAGAGGCTGTTTAAGGTCTGTATGTTGAAGAGCAGACGCCCACATGTGTGCCGCTTGTATGAAGTGTGAGAGGTCTGTTGTAAAGAGCCTTTCATAACACAAACACACACACACACACACACTCTCAGCTCTTTCACTAGACACTTACAAGTCAGTCAAAAATTACATAAGAGTGTGTGTGTGTGTGTGTGTGTGTCACAATTTTGTCTTTTTGTGAAAGAAATCCTTTAGTTCTCTCTGTGTCATAAAACAGGTTGTTTTGGTTCTGGATGCTAATTTATATTTGCGGTGGTATGTTTTAAATGTTTTAGTAACATTTGTTGCTCTTCCCGTCTATTAGTCGTGGTTGTATTCTCTATAGTGCCTTATCATTTAATCACTAATGACTTTCGATTTTGTCAGAATCTTCGAAATGAATTGAATTAGCAGTTTTGGGATGAATTGCTTGATATGTTCCTTCGCGTAAAAGCATCTTCTGCAGGAATGCATATAAATATAATGTAAATGCCAATACCATGGTAAGC
>NC_056713.1:22599562-22674562 GCF_018831695.1 Puntigrus tetrazona | reverse complement strand
GTATATAGTATATTATATATATATATATATATATATATATATATATATATATATATATATATATATATTGCATTTATTTTATGATATTAAATAATAAAATAACATTTAATTCTATATTTTGAATGCAAATTATGTCTTAATTATTATTAATGTAAATATTATTATATTGTTTGTTTGTTTATTTATTTGCATTTTTATTAATTTAATTTGAATTAGTTTTGGATATTTTAAATAATATGTTTCTAAAACAATATTTTTTAAGTATTTGTAAATCATTGTTTTTATTGTTATTGGATTTTTTATTATTAATATTATTATACTGTTTATTTATTTATTTCAATTAGCTTTGGAGCTGTCGTAATGGCTAATATTTGTTTTAATGCCGTTTATCATTATATATTTTTTAAACGTGTTGCAATGCGTTCCGTGATTGGTTCCCGATTCTTTTCTCGGCAGTGACGGCTGGGCGGACCGCTACGACGTCACTGACGGGTACGTGCGCGAGGCCGCCGGCGGGATCACCATAAAGCTGCAGTCCGCAGACGTCAAGTGGTTTGACGATTATTACCTGAAACTGCGTCCCGAGAACAACCCAAGAAACCCCTGGTTCCCTGAGTTCTGGCAGCACCGCTTCCACTGCCGTCTGAAGGGACACCCGCAGGAGAACAACAAATACAACCGCACCTGCGGCAGTGAGTCTCCACAAACACTGTCCTCACGCGCTCCCGCGCTGACGTTTAGCGTCTGAGAAGAAAAGAAAAGCCAATCCCGTCTCTCGCAGACAGAAACACATGATTGCCTTCTTTCATCCAGACTTTCCCTTCAGATATCACACCTTCCATTAGTCTCGCTGTCTTTCATTGGCTCCATTTATCCGAGCTCCGCTTGAGTTCAAAGAAACTTTTTCAAACGTTCCCATTTCGAAAGGAAAAAAAAAAAAGAGAGGAGAGAACAACCAGTTTCCCTCTGAAACGGGAATCAGAGCTGTTTGCGTATAAACCGGAGCAACAGTTTGGGCAGAGATGCTGCTTTAATGGCAGCTCAAAAGCCAATTTTTTAATCGAAGCGAGCACTTCTAAATTAAATCAAATTCTCGGTGAAAATAAGACTTTCAAGCGCATTGAGGAAGAGCAGTTTTGGTCTTTGTCCGCTTTGAAGTTCCGAAATTATGAGCAATAAAATGTCACGGTTGCTCTTTTAATCATTTTCAGCTGCCGCTTTTATCAAAGACTTTCGAAAAAGTTGTGTCCTTGCGATGCATTTCTTTTATGAACGACAATTTCAGTCAGTTTCACAGGGGACTGCAATGTCTTAAACGATCATCTGAAGACTTGTGTTAGCTCTGGATTGGTTTTATTTCACGTTTGTTGGATGCGTCGTCTTCTTTAAGTGCTCCTTTATTTTGTGGGGTTCCTCAGGGTTTTATCTTGGGTCCCCTTTTGTTTACGATCTACATGTTACAGCATACTTACGACACTGCTTTCCACTTTTTTCGCAGACGATTTCTACGTCCCGATAAAACCCGGTATTATTTATATATCCCCGTGCTATGCCCTGCTTTATGGAGACCAAAAATTAGATCGCGTAAATCTTTATCTCCTCCACACTCGATTACTGTAACACACTTCATTCTGACGAAATCTCCAAAGATTGCGGCCGATTCAAAACGCTGCTGATTCTGCTGAAGAAGCACAGATACTTGCCACTCTTCACCGGTTGCCCGTGAGTAAGAGAATTGATTTTAAGATTTTGCTGCTCGTTTTTAGTGCCTTGAAGTCAAGCTCCTGCCTATAACTGTGATTTATTAACTCCTCGTGAGCCTGAACGCTGCACTGAAGTCTTTTAAATCTCTTATTAAGACTAGCTTCTTGATGGCGTTTTTGCATTTTACTGCTTCACCGTTATATCCTAGGATATGCGACTCAATATTAAGTCTTACTCACTTTAATCTATGTTAAGTCTGTCTGTTCCGGTACCAAATATTCTCACATGGAAAATGAGTGGTTTGAAACAAAAGGCGATCTCTTTTAAGTTGTGTGTCAGATCCAGACCTGGAAATAAAAGCTGGCGTGTAAATCTTGTTTGGTATTCATCTTTTGATGCCAGACCCAAATGTTTTCAGCAGTCCACAGCAAAAAGAAAGGAATTGGCCTCACTGTCCCATTAATATATCAATCAATCAATCAATCAATCAATCAATCATTTTTATTTATATAGCGCTTTTAACAACACAGGTTGCATCAAAGCACTGTACAGTATAATGTAGAAGAGTACAAGGGATGCATAATGACGAGAGTGACCAATTTCTTATTAAATGCAGAGACGGTCTATACCTCATAAATATACACAGCACATTTTATGTTGGATGTGATTGATCGTAGTAACCGTTTAAACAGTCCACCAGAGATGGAAATTCTCTGGAGCGCACAAAATCAGTTTCACGGAGCGCGAGCAAATTGGTTCACCGTTGGTTAATGAGTGACGTGTCTTTAACCCTGATCTCCCTCTTCTCTCTCAGAGCGGGACTCTCTACGGCAGCAGTACGCGCAGGACACCAAGATGGGCTTCGTGATCAACGCCATCTACAGCATGGCCTACGGCCTCCACAGCATGCAGAAGGTGCTGTGTCCCGGCATGGTGGGTCTGTGTGACGCCATGCGGCCCATCGATGGCTCCAAGCTCCTCGAGTTCCTCATGAAGACCAACTTCACTGGGGTGTCCGGGGAAAACATTTACTTTGACGAGAACGGCGACTCGCCCGGGAGGTACCAGACCAATCCAATCAATCGGTCGATCGGTCAAACAGTCACATAGTCAATGCGTCGGATCGATGCATCAGTCAGGCTTCATTTCCGTGCACCAAATCAATACTCCTAACTGTGTTCGCAGTTACGTCATCATGAACTTTAAGAAGATGGGCAAAGATTATTTCGACTACACGAACGTGGGCAGCTGGGACAACAGCGGACTGCAGATCGATGACGACGAGATCTGGGCCACCAAAGAAGAGATGATTAAATCTGTGTGCAGTGAACCCTGCGATAAAGGTCAAATCAAGGTCAGGAGACCACGAGCTGCTTGTTAAGTGCTTTAATAATGCTAAATAATTGTGGTTTTGTTGGCAAATGCATTGGAGCAACAACTAAAAACCAGCTGGATTCAACTGCTTTTGCTTCAAGACGCACATTTTACACTGAAAACCGAAATTTGTAACTTAGAAACGGTTTCTGGTCATCTCCGATAATTATGTGCTTTATTTAAAGTTTAACTTGTCCAATATGAGTTTAAATATTATATTAAGTGACCTCATAGCCAAAAGCAACAACAGTCAGTCGGATCTAAGTTAAAGCAAAAATGACCGTTACAACTGAGAACTAACAAACGAAACCAACACGTGTTTATTTAATCAGTCACTTTTATTCATATAGCGCTTTTAACAACACAGATTGTATCAAAGCACTATTCCATAACAGAGATGTTATCAGTTTAATGTTTATGAATTAGATTGTACACATATCCATTTTGTTGAGAGCAGTGCAGGGAGAGCCCGCCCATGTACACTTCTGATTGGCTGTGATATTTGATCGATTCTGTCATGCGTCGCTGGAATCTTCTCATGGACACGGTGTTCGTTTTATAAAATTTGCGGAATTATTAATTAGCCAAATTATTAATTTCATGCTTACTCAAAATAATTCTATCATTACCAATATTATTTACGTAAAAATTACGTTTAAAGTAAATAAACAATCTAAAAGTAAATATATTTACGTTTACTATAAAAATGTAAATATTTTTGGAAGTAAATAAACATTATAAAAGTAATTATATTTTGATTTGGTATTTAATATAATTCAATATTGACATATTTATTATAAAAATAATATTACAAGTATTATATTATAAATTATATATATTGTAAATATTATATACTATCATCTGGTGAATCAAAAAAGCTATTAAAGTAAATCTAATGTTTATATTTACTATATAAATGTTTATAAATGTTTATTTATTTTCTAAAATATTTTAATTAATATTACGCGCGTCATTTTACAAAACCTGTTTATCAAATAAACATATTATGAAAGTTTGTATTTCCTGAAATATATAATAAAATATTATAAATAATATATTTTTAAATTAAGCATTTTATACACAATTGATCTAGTTTTCGGTCCTGATGTGATTATGACTTTCCTCTCTCTCTCTCTCTCTCTCTCTCTCTCTCAGGTGATCCGTAAAGGAGAGGTCAGCTGCTGTTGGACATGCACTCCCTGTAAGGAGAACGAGTTTGTTTTTGACGAGTACACGTGTCGCGCGTGTGAGCTGGGATCCTGGCCCACCAACGACCTCACCGGTGAGTCCTCAAACACATCAGCCGATGACCCCGATTGTCCCGTGCCACACAGCGGCTTCGGTGGCACGCTTTATCCCTCTCTATGTTCACGTCCAGTCGAGGTAATCTCATTTTTGTGAAGTGCTGGAGCCGCGGCCACACTCGAACACAAACCTAACATTTCACGGAGCGTTGTTTGGGATCCCGAATCATGACCAAAATGACTTATTTGAAAAGCGCCTGATTGCATCGCTCTTACACGGCCAATAATAGAAAGAGAAAGAAAGAGAGGTATTTGTGCCGCAGAAAGCAAATGCGTTTCAATCATTTCAGAGAAAAGAGAATGCACGCACTCATTGAGCTGAAAGGTTAACAGAAACCAAACCGTCGTAGCTGAACTTATCAAATCTGTCTCCCTGTGATCGGCCCACACACTTTATTACCACCTATTTATACCATCAGAGAGAAAGAAAGCACCATGCATCCAATATTACCAAGTGCTCCACGTTATTACACGTTTTAAATTAATTTGTGTTGGCCGATACAATATCCGCCGCCGTGATATTAGGGCTTTGTGGGTGCTTGCATTGATGTATGGCTGCTTAGACGTAACATAATGCGATTATACTAATAAAAAGATAAATATTATTCTTGTAAATATAAACAATACTTTTATAGTACATGTTTGTAAGCTATAAAGCATTAAATATGTTTGTTTTCTATTATATGTAATCCACTAGAAAATGCTTTTTTTAAGCGCAGTCTCTATCAAATGATTACTTATGCAGCAATCAGGTACAGGTATTGTATTATAGAAATCAACTGATGAGATATTTTTGAAATTATATATATATATATATATATATATATATATATATATATATATATATATATAAATTTATAATATGTAAATATAAGTGCTTTTGTGATGTAAAAAGTAAAATAATTAAAAAGTAAAAATAGTTAATTCTCTATATTATACTGGACTATATAAAATCTTTTAACATACATTTATGTATTTAGAAAGTATTTGATTGAGTGATTGATTGATTGACTGAATGAGTGAATTAATGAGTGACTGAGTAAATGCTTAAGTGAATGAGAGAATATTTTAAATCGAAGTGATCATCCCTATCCCCTTGTTAATGTAGAGTTGAGTGAGCAGAGCACAAGCTTGTCATCGTTTAGTGGTTTAGAATGCACTTGTCAAAGGGAGTGATGTCATTTCCTTCATCCGGGATGAACGCAGCGCAGTGTACATCAGCAGATTTAATGTCATGAATGTCTCTTTATTGTTGTTAGCATAACTGTTGCAAATAAACATATATATATTTTTAGAAAAATGCTTTTTAAAATATGCTAATATATGTATAAAACTATGTGTGCATGCATATATATATATACATACATATAATTTTATGCAATGCATCCATCCATTACTGAATCTGCTAAAGCTAACGCTACTGCGCGTTCATTATCATGGGAACATACCAACTGAAGATAACGAGGATATTGCTCCCTTTGACAAGTGCATTCAACCAAATAATGACACACATGTGCTCATCCACTAACAAGGGGATGAGGATGATCACTTTTGAGATTTGGAAAATGAGCATGAATCGTACGGTGCACGATGCGCCTCAATGCACTCATTATCTTCATTTGTTTTAGGATGTGACCCCATCCCAGTGAAATATTTGAGATGGGGCGACCCTGAGCCCATCGCGGCCGTGGTCTTCGCCTGCTTGGGTCTGATGGCCACGTTCTTCGTCACCTCCATCTTCATCATCTACCGCGACACTCCAGTGGTGAAGTCGTCCAGTCGCGAGCTGTGCTACATCATTCTGGCGGGCATCTGTCTGGGCTACCTGTGCACCTTCTGTCTGATCGCCAAACCTCACGTTATCTACTGCTACCTGCAGCGGCTGGGCATCGGCTTGTCGCCCGCCATGAGCTACTCGGCCCTCGTCACCAAGACCAATCGCATCGCTCGGATCCTGGCCGGCAGCAAAAAGAAGATCTGCACCAAGAAGCCTCGTTTCATGAGCGCCTGCGCCCAGCTGGTGATCGCCTTCCTGCTCATCCTCCTGCAGCTAGGCATCATCGTGGCGCTCTTCGTGATGGAGCCTCCCGACGTCATCCACGACTATCCCTCCATCCGCGAGGTCAACCTCATCTGCAACACCACCAACTTGGGCGTGGTGGCGCCGCTGGGCTACAACGGCCTCCTCATCATGAGCTGCACCTTCTACGCCTTCAAGACTCGCAACGTTCCCGCTAACTTTAACGAGGCGAAGTACATCGCCTTCACCATGTACACCACCTGCATCATCTGGCTGGCCTTTGTGCCCATTTACTTCGGCTCCAACTACAAGACCATCACCATGTGCTTCTCCGTCAGCCTGAGCGCCACCGTGGCTCTGGGCTGCATGTTTGTGCCGAAGGTTTACATTATTTTGGCCAAACCGGAGAGAAACGTCCGCAGCGCGTTCACTACATCAACGGTGGTGCGCATGCACGTGGGAGACGGAAAGTCTTCATCCGCGGCCAGCCGGTCGAGCAGCCTCGTCAATCTGTGGAAGAGACGGGGATCGTCGGGAGAGACGCTCAGGTGTGTGTTGAGTTGTGCTGTGAAAACGTTCGTAAGGTACCATTTAGGTACCGATATGTTTATTTAAAGGCATAGCTTACCTCAAAATTTCAATTCTGTCCAAAGATAGCAATGCAACTGATATGTTCAAGGCCCAGAAAGGTAGTAAGGACAAGTAGTAAGTTCTATGTGACATCAGTTGTTTAACTAGGTATGGTATACTGGTAAACACGATTAACCAGTAGAAATTTGTTAACTGGTTAACTGAAAATTGAATGCAGCGTATTTAACCGCAGTTTCAGTTTTTCCGGATTGACACACATAAGACTAAAATTAATTGAATCTAGAAATCTAGGAATCTATAGTCTATAGACAAGAGAACTATAACTATATAAAGCGTCTACTTGTAGATGAACGAATTCAAAGTGAAAACAAATATTATCAAATTATGTAATCAGCGAGGTACAGTTTGTTTTTTACAATCCGAAAGCTTAGTGTCTAGCCTACTTTTAAATCTAGCATAGCATTAGTTCTGGCAGCTGACCCCCATCTACATAACATCTATCTAAGCATCCGCTTTTGTGCCCTTTTTCTGAGTCTAGATTTGCATTTCCTAATGAAAACAGATGCATTCGTAGAAGGCAAAGAATGGTGTTAACATTTTGGTAAATTCAGGATTTATGCCTGGTTTTGTGAAAACGAGAGTCGCTCTGCTGTTGTCATGACACTGAGAGCACGTCTTGTTTGTGTGGTAATGACGGGGCTGTTAAGTTATTGACATCCATAAAAAGAGAGTGTTTACCTTAGATGACCTGTGATTATAGGAATGAATGTATTTAGCGTGTCTGCTCACACTGCCTGTTTACCGTATAATATCTATGTTCACATAAGCTACATAATGCACAGAGAGACAGAGATACATAGAGACACAGAACCGAAAACTTTTAAAATACAAATGTTATGATGTAAAATCGAGCTAGATAGACAGACAGATAGATAATACTTTTATTTATTTATTTTTATTTCATTGCATAATTGCAATCATAATTTTTCTCTCCAAATTGCCTATCCCTTATACATAGATAGATAGATAGATAGATAGATAGATAGATAGATAGATAGATGAATCACTGATAGATAGATAGATAGATAGATAGATAGATAGATGAATCACTGATAGATAGATAGATAGATAGATAGATAGATAGATGAATCACAGATAGATAGATAGATAGATAGATAGATAGATAGATAGATAGATAGATAGATAGATAGATAGATAGACAAATGTTGTTGGCACTGCAACCACTGTTACTGTAAATATTATTTAATATTTGTTGCAGCTCTAATGGGAAGTCGGTGACGTGGGCCCAGAATGAATGCAGTTCCAAAGGTGGCCACCTGTGGCAGCGTCTCTCCTTCCACATTAAGAAGCGCGAAAGCAACCAGACGGCTGTGATCAAACCTTTCTCCAAAACGTCTGAGGGGCGCTATTGCGGAGGCAGCGACATCAACACAGACAACAGCAATAACAAGATGCTGTACGAGGTCACCGGAGCGGAGGAGCGCTACCCCATCACCTACAGGCCCCAAACACCCTCACCGATCAGCACCGTGACCCAGAGAGCGAGCATCGCATTATCGCAGAGCGCCGGAGCCGCCGACTCCCAGGTCATGAGCGTCTCCACGTACATGTGCCAGCCTCCGCACCGCGGTAACGGCGGTGGAAGTGCGTCGCAGGGCTCTCTGATGGAGCAGATTAGCTGCGTGGTGAACCGCTTCACCGCTAACATCAGCGAGCTCAACAGCATGATGCTCTCCAGTTCTCCTCCAGGGGGCGCCGTGGGTTTGTCCAGCAGCGCATCTGCGCACGCTCACGCCGTGGAGCCCTGCTGTCCCCCGGCCTACCGCCTGTCCCGGGAAATCTCCATGCCGACTACTATGACCACCTATGCCGAAATCCAGCCCCTCCCACCGGTGGAGTCTAACGTGGGACGCCCCGCCCCTCCCTGCCCACTTTCCAGTTCGTCGCGACTCAAAACTTCACCCACGACCAGTGGGAAGGAGCTAAAGGGGGGCGTGTCCTCGGCTCTTGAGTCGCGGCCAATCAGCAGGAGCTTGAGGAACTGCTGGCGCTGACTCCGCCCTCCCCGTTCAGGGACTCCGTCGGGTCGGGCAGCGGCTCGCCAAGCTCTCCCGCATCGGATACCGAAACGTCCGCTCTTCCGCCCATCCCAAAATACGAGTGCCTGGTGCTCCGACACTACAGCCAGAGCTCGTCTTCGTTATGAGGACAACAGACGGAAGGATGGAGCGCCGAACGGCGTAATTCACACAGGCGGAGACGGACACTGCTTGAGTGTGTGTGTTTACATGTTCTCACCTTCGGACCAATGCAAAACAGGGCGTTGCGGTCCCTACGGAGGAATATTTCCAACATCAGACCTGCAGTAGAATCACAACGGTGTCTAATCGTTCGTCTAGTTGGCGCTCCGTTGGTCTATTTTGGTAGTGGCCTTAAACAAACATGGCTTTCATCTAATTAGTGCTGTTTCTATGAGGACTACAATATGTTGTTGTGCCCCCAGCAGGACGGGGGTGGACGAACGCCCAACCTGGGGATGTTCCCACACAAAGGACATTACGAGCCTTTTTTTGCTACGTTCATCGTCAAACAATGAGATTATTAAGGGCTGGAAAAAGGCACGACAGCGAAGGGAAAAGCCTGTATAATTACATGTTGCGTAATCGTTAGCTCGCACGCTCGTACGCGACTGCTGGTGCGCTGTAATAACTGAAGAGAGCGAGGTGATGTCCCCGATGCTTTCTGAGATTCAAACGCAATCTTTGAACAAAGTGCTTTGTTTGATGTACCACAGGACAGCGTGAGAGAGCAAACAGACCGATACTTAGACACCCGTCATTGTCCATTATATTCCCTTCTCCTTTTCCTTTCTCTTTTCCCGTGTTTCTCCTGCCCTTTTCAGGAACAGAATATATGGATGAATCTCATGAAACCTCTTAAGATTCTATTTCAAGCAGTCCATTCATCCACTGATGCATTCATTCATTCTATAACAAATAGATTGCATATAGAAAACTACATACATTTTTTAATTTATTTTTGTTTTTTTCCCAAAAAATTCATCATTTATTATTTTCGAAATACATGAAAACGACTGCAAGGATCTTAAAATACACGTAACATCCTGTAAGTAAAATATTTATTTAAAATGTATTTATTTATTTGCAAGAATTTGAATTTGAAAAATAATTAAATATTGCGGTAAATATTATTTAAAGTGGTTAACAAACAGATTTCATTATTATTATTATTAATAAATGGACACATTCATTCAGTCATTTCTATTTATTATTATTATTAATATTGCTTTATTTGCTTTTTTTGGGGGTGGGGAGTGGCTTGGGGTTTGGGATAATATGAACATATCTTCATGAGATTCATCTGTATTATTGTTATTGTATTTATTTTGGTCGGACCAAATTTATTGCCAAATTATTGCGGTACCATGATACAGTGGTAATATCAGACGGTACTTAGTACTTACTTACACATATCACCCCTAATAAACCCCAGTGGTTCTTTAGTGAGCTGAATCAATTCACAGCACTCTGCGAACCCCATTTTGGTCCGGTCCTAAAGTCAACATGAAAAAAAAAAAAAAAAAGCGCCATGCTTACTTCATTCATAAACGTTCCTGGTGTTATTTCAAAACAATCCGTGCACATTATTCCAAAGAAAAATTTGTTTTAACTCTGAAATTATGTGCAAGTTGTCACATTACAGAAGTATAATGGGCTGCAAACAGCGTTTCATGTTGACTTTAAATGCTACTTTTCTCTAGAAGAAGGGCTTTTTATGTCATCTCAAAGATGTATCGTTTCTCTATCTATCCTATCATTCTATCTATTAGGTTTTGAATCATTAAGAATGAGTTACGAGTTCACCGTGAAGCCATTCTAATCACTTCGATTGATCGCTCCTATCGATTGTGTAAATATCAAGGGCATGCGCACAGCAACAAGTCTAGTAAAGTTTTAATAGCGACTTATTGTCGAACCTGAACAATAGCGGTCATTTTACACGGATTACACGAGGACGGAATAACAGGAGATTTTACGAGTCTAAAGATGTCTTTTCTTACCATTCCCTTGTGTACAGAATGTGCTTAGATGAATGTGAGGCTACTCAAGTGTCTAGCAATTATATGGAAAACAAAAAAGAGAAATCTACAAGTAATATTTATCTTAATAGAGCTTTTAGTGCCAAAGGGGAGGGAGGAGGAGGAGGATGGGCCAAAATGTGTGTTTTTTCGTAACATAATGATATGAATCGTTTTTATGGTGATGAGTATTCTTTTTATATATATATATATATATTATAAATATTCCAGACTTTGGGACTCGAAGCAATACAAGTCATACGCATATACAAAGCACATCAGCTTTAGACAATATTTGTGCTACGTCGAGTTTTTTAATCAACTTCTTTCTGTGAATGAGAACTCTTCCTCCGTCTCTGACGTCAAATTCGGGGGATTCAGGCCGTATCTACGTCAGATACGCTTCGAAAACTAGATCGCTCGCATTAAAATCAATGCTTCTGCCTACACTGAACTCTGCACATCTCCTTCAGACGCTTTATAATCCCCTGAAATACAATTTTATTTCAAAATATCGTGCTTTTGAATTAACGCTATTTTATACATTTTATTTGTAATGTGTTTAGATACGCACTGACAGTTACACGAACGCCAGATAACTACATGTTGTAGCAATACTAACATTAAAACGATGTGTATGATGATAAATCATGATTTGTACTACTAACAAACAAAGTCTGAATTTCAACATTTAAACTCATAAAAAGTCTAAAATTGAGTCGTGAACTCCATCATAAAAAGTCGGAATTGCAAAATGTAAATTCAGCATTTTAAAAAATTCAGTTGCGAGATTTAAACGCAATAAAAATTTTATAAATTTTATAAAAATGAAATAACTTAGAATTCTAAGGTAAAAAAGTATTGCGAGATGTGGACTTGGAATTCCAATAAAAATTAATTCTGGGATGTAAACTCAGAATTCCAAAAAAATAAAAATGATTGCGAATTGTAAATTCAGCATTACAAAAAATTTAATTGTGAGATGTAGTTTAAAAATTCTGTCAGGGAAAATTTTTATTTTTTTTTTAAATGTAAACTTTAAATTCCAAGAATTCTAAGATCAAAGTGGACTTGCGAGAGGCAGACTTCTAGAATCCCGATAGAAAACAGTCACGTTTGCAAGATTTAAACTCAGAATTCCAACAAAAATGGGGATTGTAAGTTCAGCATTCAAAAAAAGTCAATAGCGAGATGTTGTAGATTCTTGGATGTAGACTTTAAAAACGGTCAGAATCGCAAGATTTAAACTCAGAAAATGGCAATACCTTTTTTATTTTTATAGAGGGCTAAGTCTGACTTTCTATTTCTGCTTTATTGCGACATCTCCAAAAATTCTCCAACGCGTATCTGCATCGCTAAACACCTTCAGCGATTGGAAACTCGCGGCGTTGTGCCTGGTTACGACACGGTTAGCTGAACGGACCGCTAAAGTAACATTACAGAGAAAGTGCAATGGTTTTTACTACATTCTGCACATCCAGAAACTCAAAATGTTTAAATCTCGCCGCACCGCCATCTTACTAAATGACTACTTCCTCCGAGAAAATACTGTGGTCATCCTTTCTCTTTGTTTACTCTTGGAGCGTACACCGGGGTGGCACATCGAATCATAAATCTGTGTAATATTCCAGATGATCTATACCGTGGGTGTCATTTGGTAATAGGCTTTGGTGGGTTTTTTTTGCTACAGGTACACAGGAACAGCCGGAGAGATTATACAGATTTATTGCGGCACGTTTGGAAGCAGCTGCGGGTTTGTCGGGAACGGCTTAAATTTGATTCGGCGAGATCAAAAACACGATGCTTGAAAGACCCCGTGAAATATTAATAAATCAGCCCCCGGAAGGCGATCTCTCCTTTTCCCTCCGTTTCTGTTTGCGAGTTTCTCTTCGTTAAGTGGGTTTCTGAACATGACAGATACATTCGGTGCATTTGTAGGAGCTCTGGGTTGAATGTCAATGTTGCTGCCTATAGTAGACTCACATTGATGTTTACATTATCATGCTTGCTGGAGCACACGGGATCTTTTATCAGCGGCGAGACGCGGCCGTTTAGCGTCCGGGCTCTGAATGTGTCGCACAGGTTCGCGAACGAAGGACGAAACCGACCCCGTGACTCCATCTCAAGTGCTAACATCTTTTTTTTTTTTTGCGTGCGATTCTTTACTCTCAAGTGATCGGTTCTATTTTCGTTATATCTATATCTATATCTATATATTGGGACCTGTGTTTGCTGATTCTCTGACGTAGAGATTCTGTAGGATGTTGATCATCATTGACGTGGTACTGCAGATGACTTTCGTTGACATTTGTTGATATTCCAGTTTCTTGCAGCTTTGTGGGGAAAAATAAAAATGTGAGAAAACGCTTACGGCTGTATAAAAACATTTTCCCTTTTTCTTGACATGGAAACCGTTGTGGTGTGGTATGAAATCTTTCCAATCATTATTAAAAACATAAAATTAATCCACCCGTCTCTGAGAATTAATGACTATTCCTTTTTTAATTTTGTGCAACTTGTGTGGAAATCTGATTGGGGGAGTGATATTTTAGTATCATTAATAGCTATTACAGTTTTCGGTTTATTTGTGTGTGTGTGTGTGTGTGTGTGTGTGTGTGTGTGTGTGTGTGTGTGTGTGTGTGTGTGTGTGTGTGTGTGTGTGTGTGTGTGTGTGTGTGTGTGTGTGTGTGTGTGTTTTAGTGCTGTCAATCAATTAATAATAATTAATGGCTTCCAAAATAGAAGTTTAAAAATAATAAATAATTAAAGACACACACATACAGCCAATATATTGAATATATTTACATGTATAATGCGTATATATTAATATTCGTACAAATGATATTATATAGAAATATGTTTAATACATAAACGTGACATTTCTCTTAAACATTTACATGCATGTGTGCGTTTTTATATATACATAATAAAGATACACAGCACACATTCATATATCACGTAAACAAAAACATTTATTTAACGAGTTCAGTTAAACGAGTACACTAAAATGTTTTTGTTTAAATTTGATACTTCTTTTAACAGTAAATCTTCCTTCCAATAATATCAGTTGTAATGAATAAAATAAGTTTACTTTTAATTTAGGTTTATTTCGAATATATTTTTTTTGGCAGATGCTTTTATCCAAAATGGCTTACAGTGTATTCAAGACACACACACACACACACACACACACATATATATATATATATATATATATATATATATATATATATATATATATATATATATATATATATATATATATATATATATATTTATTTATTTTTTTTTTTAATTCCACTATCCATTCTGATGGCATTCAAGCCCTTGACCCTGACTGTACTGTTTAAGCTACTGCTGGCTAATATCAACCAAATAAACATCAATAAGTTAAAGTGTATAAGTATAAAGTATAAAGTAACAAGTATAAAGTAATAAGTATTAAATGATAATCAAAGAATGTGTCAAACAATCACCTCGTATACAGGAAACGTGCATCGGAGTTTTGTTTATGTACACGTCATCTTCCGTCACATCAAAGACTTATTCCACTTCGTATGGATCAGAATAAGTTGCCAAATGTGCATCTGCTGCAATTTCATCCGTTATTATCGGCTGACTTATTGCTGTGCTGTTGAATAACGCCTGTTATTGTATTTCGTTTCAGAGCTCATAGCCACCAGCCTCCACGACGAGCCTCATTCATCACACACGAGCGGGACGAATCTGTGCGCCAATTGTTTATGCAACCATTCTTACGTAAATTGTTGCATTGAATTGCCTTCGACAATTTGCGTGAGAATAGTTTCAATTCTGCAGCTAAATACTCAAACGCTGAAGCGACGGCAGACTGATGAACATATGAATGAAAGCGTGTCAGTATTATTTTCCATCACTCAAACAAATGTCTCGCTCTCACTCCCCCCCCCAACACACACACACACACACACACACGGCGGTTCGGCGGTTTCCATTATCCAGTTTTCATTCTCTATTAAAGACCCGTTGCATCGAACGCGCTTGGCATCTTAAAAAAAAAAACCTTGGCTTCTCTTTGCTAGCCTACCGCCATTTTTTCCACTCAGAATTTACAAATCTGAAGCATTCATGAAAAACATAAATAAAAGAAAATGCGGAGAGAAAGCGGTTAAATAATCTCCCTCTGTGGAGAAGGACTGACGTTGACGTGAAGGCCTTTCAAAAAGATTCAACACCGTCAATGGATTTCAGCTTTATAAACAGATATTATTCACATATGTTGCTGCCCATATACATTTAGATGGGAGACTTAATCGGCCTGGCTTTGTATTGAAAATACAAATGGAAAGCAAGCTACGATAAGCTACGTTTCCATCCAAAGTTGCGAATTTAACTTGGAACGTCGCTCGAAACGTATGCAAATAAAACACTGGCGCGTACTCCTGATGAACCAGGGGATAATATCATTAAGAAAAAAGTCATTTGCTCCAGTGCCGATAGCTTGTGGGCGTCGACATGCGTTGTTAAAAGCAAAGTTAAAAGCAAAAATAAATCTTACGGTAATTTGCCGTTAAAAAAAGTCACACAACTTTTTTTTGTTGTTCATCACAGAAATGTGTTTCCATCATTGTGCACTGTATGTGCGCGTTTTCTTATTTTAGCAAAAATTTGATACGTGTCGCCAGACGCGGAGATCGGCAGAATAGACTGCAAAACGGTAAGAGAATGAGCCTTTTTCCAAAAAAAGTTGAGATTGCAGATTTTTAGAACTGGTGTGCATCTCTGTATACATTTAGAGCTTTTTTTATGAGATATCCCAAAGAGCTCAAACAGATGGATCGAAATATAGATACAGTAAGAAAAAAGACTACTGGATTTCATTTTACAAGAAAATAGTCTTTCTAAATGTCACATATAATTGCATGTTACTTGCCGGTTTGTAACGACTTTGTAATTTTTGTGTGAAATTTGTTTCTATGGCAGTGCAGTCGTAATGAATTTTATTTTCCGCTAACGTCACCCAATGGAATTGCAATTTTGTTTGGCTTTGGTCGCATTGGTCTCATTTATAAAGCATGCGTGCGCGCAGATTTGATCGTAGAGTGTTCTTACGTTTAAATCCACGTCAGCGCTCATATTTATAAAAACGGTCTTTGACATGGAAAAAAGTGCTTAGCGTGACGACCCTGAGCAGATGTACGCACTTTTTGTTGTCGATGGATTGCAGGTTTTTGAAATGTGAGCTGTTCTTGCAGCTAGCCATCTTTAAAAAGACAGGACATGCTGGTTAAGTTTGTTTCGAAGCTGGGATGCTTGGTTTAAGCTAACCCTAACCAGCTAAGGACCGACTTAAACCAGCTCAAAGCAGCATCCCAGCTTCAAAACATACCTAACCAGCATATTTGCTTTTCTCAACAGGGCACTGATTATGACGACCGGCGATATTTTATACATTAACGACATTATTTAGCAGTCGTTTATTATTTAGAGAGCGAAAACTATTCAATCATTTGTAATTCATAGATTTCACATCTAAACATTTTCTGTTCGATGATCTTAAGATCAAATTCAGGATGGTTTCTGTGCAACATTTTGTAAATGAGGCCCCAGGTGTTGCGCACGATACATTTTTAGCTCCTAATTTATTTGTTATTTTGAAGAATTGTCATGCAGCAGAGGTCTTTTCCTCAAAAGCGCTGTGCTGCAAACCTGCTGCATGAACACTTTCCCCCAGAGCTTTAGTTTCTCACTCTGGGATAGGATGGAGATCGTATCTCAGCAACTCTAGTTCAGAGTCTCGCCCCGCATGAGACCTTTATTACACCAGCCCAGATCATTAAGTAGCAGACCAGCACTGTGCTCCATCATTTCAGCCGTGTGTTTCACTTCCAAGCTCGTTTATCAGCGCACACACACACACACACACACAGAGCAAAGTCATGTGAGCGAGCATGTGACTGAACATGCAAAGCGAGAATCGCAACAGTATGTTCGAAATATAGTATCGCGCAGAGCATACCGTATATGCCATTTGTAAAAATAGAGGTCACATGACCTCATTATATTGATTCAGCAAGTGACAGTTCTTGTATTAGCTTTTGGCATAAAAAAGTCTACACATCATTGCTAAAAATGCTAGAAATACACAGCAAAAAATGATTTTTCAAAGTTGCAAAGTACATTTTGGGAGCATTTTGGAAAATATACTTAAAAATGTCACTTTTAATTCAATGTGTTCCTTTGTAAAGTCTCTGTGGAAGTAAATAAGGTAATTTTTTTATCTCACAATTGACTGTTCGCAAAGACCCGCCCTCCTTAGTTACTGTTGCCATGACTGACAAACAATGCGGCTCTCACATTACACACAGTGAAAAATGCATCGCAGAACAAAGAGAAAACTGAGAAGACAATTTAACAACGCCGTTCTAAAACAGATCATCCTTTCTCGCATTTCCATGCTCACGTCTTGAAATTCTGAGTTTACGTTTTGCAAAATGTCTTTTTTAATTAGTACTCTGCATGCACATTTCTGCACGCTGTGCAATGAAAAGGTAAATGTGATTTTTACAGCTACAGTATTCCCAGTTTTCTTCTCAGAACTGCGAGTTTACGCATTCATTTTGGGCTTACGTGCCACGACTTTATGTCTCGCAATTCTGAGATATGAAGTCAGAATTGTCCGAATTCAATTTGAACTCAAATTTGCAATTGTGACAAAAAAAAAGTTGCAAGAAGTCAACTTTTTTTTATAATTACTGAGCGACGAGAACTTCCACGAGTCTCTGCTACTGGTTGTTCAGGGCACATATTGACGAACGCATACAGAATGCTAATTATATACAAATGCATACTGCATGCTATAGAAATCTTACGAGTCGGGGTGAGATGCGTGTGTGTTTTAACACTGTACTGGAGTGACAGCAGATGGTGAGCTTATGTAATTACGTGTGGGCGAGAGCAACCAACAGCAACGCGTCTGAATTCAAGACCCCCAGATCACGTCATTCAAACACACACACACACACACTAATGTGTGGTGATTATACTAATCACATGTGAGACCACTTTAGAAGCACACACACACTCACAGCTGTCAATCTGAAGAGCCTCACACTCTCCTCCACATGAGCATATCATGCAGTGCTGTTGCATTTGTCTCACGGGCTGCTTCCTGTTTCATTTGTGCAATTTTACTTGTACTCATCTATAACATCACCGACCGATAATAATCTATTTAATGAGTTAATGGTAGCTTACTACATTAGTTAACATGAACTAAGTTTCAACAACATTTCTCAACATGTCAATTTCAGCATTCACTGATGCATTATTAAAATCACAAGTTGCGTTTGTTAACATTAGTTAATGCACTGTGAACTAACAATAAATGACTGTATTTTTATTAACATTGACAAAGATGACTATATACTCATCATTGTTTGTTAACTGATGTTCACATCACATCTTATTGTAAAGTGCAATGTTAAACTTATAATATGTACTGTTACAGTACTACTATGATTCTTTGGCAAACCTTACTTGAAGACTTTAGATATAATGCATTATAAAACAATTTGTGGCGCATTAATTATGCCTTGTAATGCACATTGTACGATCTCATTTATAACTCTGGCCACACTTAGTTTATATTGATTCGTTATAACACCACTGGGGGTATAATCCATTAAAACACATGACATGAGAATCTAACACATTTCAACTTCGGTTACAGTAAATTACGAAAATAGACAATGTACAGTATGAATACCTAAATAATGCATCATTCATAAATGCTGTTTTTGTAAATTTGAGGCACAAATACGTCCATTTTAACCCTATGTTTTAACCCTAAATGCAGAAACAAGCTTTGCGTCTGCCAAAGGCATGAATGTAAAAAAACTAGATTTACCAAAAGTGTAGAATCAATTCAATTATTGAATCAGATCTCTGTTTCCAACTTTGGCGGTCTTAAAATGCTAAATAACCTAAATGGCTAAGATAATGTCATCCGGCAACAATGTCGCATTACACTCCTGAAAATAAAGGTTTTTATTGGCATCGATGGGGAAAAGACTATGGTTCTTTCTAACAGAAATAAAAGTTATTTAGATTGAGAAAACGGTTCTTTGAACAACTGCTAACCGAAAGGTCCTCTGGGGAAACAGAAAACGTCTCTTTTATGGCATCACTGCGAGCGCTCTGTTATTTCAGTGCAACTGTGCTAGTGCTCTGCAATCTCTCCTTTTCATTTCCCACTTCACGAGCGTAACAGCGACAGGAAACTGCCCTGAAATCATCTTCTCGTTAGTGTCAGCGATACGGCAATGATTGAAAACAATTCTGGCAGACGAAAACCCTGGTGCCGCACCAGGACTCCAAATAAAACAGCTGTTTTAAAGTGGACGCTCTCAGACTCTCACTTCCTTCTGTTTCTCGCCGTCTTCCTAACACACACACACACACACACACACACACTGGCAGTGCTGTACATCTAAATAGCCCGAGTGACTAATTCCTGTGCATTTCAGTGTTCAGTGCTGTCTATTCTGGGCTGTTAGGATGGAGTGTGTGAATCATAGTCGTTGTGGTAATTGCTCCTCTTTGTCTTCCCCCACCCCGCTCCGTTCTGATTGGTTAATGAGGCTCGTTAAATGCACCAGCTTGTTCGTTCAGTAGAAAAGACAGCTGAGCTCAGAGGGGGACGTCAGATGGCCTTTTCTGTCTTAAACAGCTCTAAATTTAATCAGCCAATAGCATTTAGGGAAAAAAAATAACGCAGGCAGTGTTTGTTGGCTTCATACGTTTAGTTGCTTACTGCATCATTAGGTGTTTAAACCATTAATGGGGCGAGGAAGTTTTTCGTTCATTCGGCAGTGTGGCATATTACTATTCCAAAAGGTCAAAATGTGTGCTATGCTGCTTAAAGTCTTAATGATTTAGTGTGTGTGTGTGTGTGTGTGTGTGTGTGTGTGTGTGTGTGTGTGTTTGCAGAAGCTACATTCTGCAGCCTGGCAATTATATGATCTTTTTTTATCATACTGAAAATCTATTGGGTTTTTCCACACCGTTTTTTAACCATCAGGTGCTGAAACTCAAAGCACTTGAATGTTTAATAAGGCAAGCATTGACAAGTTTTTGATTTGTTGTCACTGGCTAGAAACCGCAGCATTAATAAGTTTAAATCGAATTGTGCGAATGAGTCTGAACCTTACAGATGAATCTTTACCGAGCCTCAGTCCATCCTAAATGTAGATGAGTTTATCAGATTTGGAAAAAGGTCGGATTTGATCAGCGTCTCAGCAACGGATGCTCTGCAGTGAATGGGTGCCGTCAGAATGAGAGTCCAAACAGCTGATTAAAACATCACAATAATCCACAGCGCTCCGGTCCACCAGTTAACGTCTTGAGAAAACAAATAACTGCATGTTTTTAAGAAACAAATCCATCATTGTGGCATTTTTTGTTTTACATTTCATCTTCATCAGGAGCGAAATATGCACAGATCAAACACCATTTACAAACCAAAACAGCAAGGGGATGGACTTTGGGAGAAGCATTTTAATGGATTATGGAAGTAATGGTTTCTTAATGATTTATTTTTTCCCCCAGCAATTTTTCACTCTTAAGATGTTAACTGATGGGCTCTTTAACTGGATGTTCGGACTCACATTCTGACGGCACCCATTCACCGCAGAGCATCCATTGATGAGTGACGTAATATCGCATCTCTACTACTCTGCTCTATTGAAGAAATAAATCTACATCTTGAATGGCGTGAGGGCGAGTTAAAATTCAGTTTTCATGTTTGGGTGAACCTTTCGTAAATTGTAGCGTGAAATTATATTATATCGTCAACGTATTGCTCTAACACAATGTTGCGGGTAAAATGGTAACAGCAAACGAAAAGAGCCAGATGTTTAATCATTTCCATCATTAATCATTTCCTCAAAACAGTTTCTGTGGTTCTGCTGATAAAGCGGTTCTAAAAACCCCACAGAAGTGCGTGACTCGGGTCATGAATTTTCACTTCACTAAAGATCCTTCTCCAAGGGATCGCATGGTTCTAATGCAGCATTTGTTGAAAACCCAACATAACACAGCATTTGCAATGGCTTAAGCTCTCTAAAGTGTTTCTGATTAAACCAGGCTTGTTGTTACCGCATGCACATTGTTTTGATTGTGTCACTGTAAACAGTGTTTGCCTGTTCGCCTGATGAATGGGTTCGTGATCAATGCGTGCACTTATGTGATTGAGTTAATACGTGTTTGTCATAAGAGTTAATCATTGTGTGATGCCCCTGTTTACGCGATGCGTGTTTTCGTCGGTGCGCGATAGTGTTACTCCTGCGCTCGCGCACACGCCGGGAAGTCACGTGACCGGTGTCATATGACCTGCGCTGTATAAGTTCGGTAGCGCGCAAGGGGTCGGCGGAGACTTGCGGTGCGGCGGGTTCAAGGAAGGGCGAAAGGGACACGGGTTTGTATCGTTGCGTCCGGTCAGCTGTCTCTACCGGTGTCTGTCTGTCTGTCTGCCGTCGTAAGGATGCGCGCGCTCGCCGTCATTGTTCTGCTGGCTTTCGTCGGCGGGTCTGCGGCCGACACACCGGCCAACTGCACCTACGAGGACCTGCTGGGCACCTGGATCTTCAGCGTGTACGACGTGGGCCACGATCGAGGCATCAACTGCTCCGGCACGGGTCAGACACTTTAGAGCATCGCGGCTGTCTGAATCATTGCTTTGTTTCGTTCACGCGGAAGTTCAGTTTTACTTTCGGTTTCATCCTGAGGTCTTCAGCCGAACATCTGTGCCTCTTTATATATAATAGACCTAATTACTGGTGCACAAAGATGCAATTCTGGATTTTTTGATAGTGTTAATAATACTGATGGTGCAGAAGTTTAGTATCGGTGTTATGCTTTGTCTGCTATTGCCGTGTTACTGAATCCATACCATAGTATTTCCAAGTTAATCCAAGTCAAAAAAGCATGGTTGTAGTAGTCATATTAGGTTTTTTTTATTAGTGTAAGTCCATTAGAGCATTTTTTTTTCTACTTAACAACATTATCTCACTAATGCTGCCTGAGAGTACAACAATCAGTAAAGCTGATTCATTTTGATAAATATTGTGTGTATCATTTCCTTTTCCCTTTTTATATGTTGGGTGTGTTTTTTAAAAACCCCACAAATGTGGTCTATGAAGGCATTAAAAGTGCATGAATATTCAAATGAACATTATAGGCAGCTTTGTTCGTATACTTCATTTACTTTATGATGTACAGAGTGCTATATATATATATATATATATATATATATATATATATATATATATATATATATATATATATATATATATATATATATATATATAGGCAGATATTGAATTGCAGACATTGTGTTTGCATATCCCCGAAGTTACTTCCTTACTTTTTCTAAATTAAACTCTTGACTTTTAAACAGGAAAGTCTGTGAAGACGGTGACCGTGGACCTGCAGAAGCTGTCTGTATCTGTGGATGATCTGGGTCACACTGGGTTCTTCACTCTCATCTATAACCAGGGCTTTGAAGTGGTGATCAATGACTACAAATGGTTCGGGTTTTTCAAGGTAAGCATGATGAGACACTTTTAGTCTCAGTAACGGCACATGACTGATCAGATGACTGTTTCATAACAGAAGGGAAATTCAGACCTCAGCTCTTTTATTGTACCACTTTTTTTTTTTTTTTTTTTTTTTTTCTGCCTGCTGCTGTGTTACTAGGATCTGGTTTCCTGTTATTTTAGGGCTCATACTATTATATATATTTAATTTATTTATATATTTTAGTTACTTATTTGCTTTTGTCATTAGCTATCGTTGTTAACTTTAACTTGTTAGTTATTTACCAAGTTAATGTTTTTTTTTTTTTTATTTGTCGATCAATTGCTTATTATTTTAGTTAACTACAGTAGTAACCTAGTAAAACTATTTATGGCTATTTTATGTAGTTTTTCACATTCCTTGCATTAAAATGATCACATGATGTTCCTTGGGAATCAATAAAATGCTTAAGTAATGACAGAACAAATGGAAATCGTAATTGTTCGTTTGTAAATATCGCGCTTTAACAGTAATGTTTTGAGTATAATTGTTGTTGTCTGTGTGTCTAGTACTCTCAGCAGGGTTCACAGGTGACCAGTTACTGTGATCAGACGCTGCCCGGCTGGGTTCACGATGTTTTGGGGAATAACTGGGGCTGTTTCACCGGGAAAAAGGTGCAGCCCATTCCACCCCGAATCGACGACAATCACATGCTTGGACTCCAACACCAACTGTAAGCGTGTCAGCAGTCTTTGTGTTTCGATTGGCCTTCAATCGCTCTTTACATCTTGATAAGATCTCATGTGATTTTCATCAACTTTGAGCGATCGGCTGATTTATTGGGCTGTGTCTCCAGGCTCATGAAGCTGACGTACACGAACAACGTGAGGTTTGTGGATCAGATAAACTCCGTTCAGAAGTCTTGGAAAGCGACGGCGTACAGCCTCCACGAGACCCTCACCATACAGGAGATGCTGAGAAGATCAGGAGGTCATGCTTCTCGCATACCACGGTACGCTCGCTTTAACTGGTGCAGTGAAAAATAAACGGCTCATGCCGAGTTATTAGAGTTCATAAATGTCTGGTGCGATCTAGTTGGAAGCATTTTACATTAAAAGTAATAAACTGCATGGGTGATTTATTTATTTTTTTCTCCCTTCTTCTGCAGAATATTGTGTACTGAATATTAAGAGCATGAGCATTTCATTTGGAAGATACATGGTCTGCTGGGATTTGATGCTGGTTTCTCTTTCTCTCTCAGACGTGTCAGGCCTGTGACGGTTTCTGCAGACAGTAAGATGGCAGCCGGTCTTCCAGAACACTGGGACTGGAGAGACGTGAACGGAGTCAATTATGTCAGCCCTGTCCGCAACCAAGGTGTGTGTGTGTGTGTGTGTGTGCAATCAAACATTGCTTCAGTCCTGTATTGCTCAAGTAAAGCATGTGATTTTTATCAGAAACCTCTTGGTGTTCTTTACTATCTGAAGTTGAGGGAATACATTCAATTATACCTGGGAATGGCTTCAATGTGCTGCTATTGATTTGATTTATAGGGTCTCTCTAATCTAGGAAGTGTGTGTTACTGAATGATTTAATCGTTCTTACCCCTTACGGTGGAAACATTACCAAAAAATTAACTTGCTTTATATTTATTTATTTTTTCTAAATGTTTTTTTTTTTTTTTTTTTTCACTGAAATGTACTATATATATATATATGCTTTATATTTATTTTTTTATAAATAGTTTTAGTAATGTATGTGCTTTTATATTAGTCGGGAGAGTTAATTTTCTCAATTGACAGTGTGTTCAAATTTACACTGAAATATGTTACTTTTTTCATGTAATTTTAGTTACTTTTTTCCAGCTTCTTTTAATTACTGCAAATGCAGTGTTTTATTTTTTTAAGTTATCATTATTGGTGAATTAATTATCAGCAATAGACTGGTGGGGTATTAATGCCACAGTTTTCTCTTGTTGGGTCATTAATTAGCACAATCTAATTATCCTCCTCTAGCACACTGCTGCACCATCTCGCTTTAAAATATATTTCACAACTTGCCATTTATTCTACAGATATCTGTGGGAAACTGATATTTTTGGACTGACGTGATTTAGTTTTAAGATCAGTGGTCCCATGAGCAAGATTATCAGACCTCGTCACTAGTCTGTTTAAAGCCTCCATTTCTTTGTCTTGCACCTATAAAGATTTGAATCGCGATATGACTTTTGAATGAGTTTTTTTTTCAGCTTACGTCCCTAAAGCATACTCCTCTCGGTTTACAATCTCATCTTTCCTAGCGAGTCTTTTAGTGTTGATGCGAAACCGTCTTGCTGGTCTCTTCTCTTTGAAATGAGCGTGAGGAGATGATCGGCTCTTCAAGCGCTTTTGGACGTGTCTGGAGTGGCTCGTTCCTTTCAGAGCCTTGATGGTGTCTCGCTTTTGTTAAGAGCTCCTTCAGATGCTCTGGATGCATTAGAGGAGGATTAAAGGACAGTTCTGGAAGGTTGTAAATTGTCACTTTTCATCTCTTGTTTGTCAAGCTCAATGCGGCAGCTGCTACTCTTTCGCCACTATGGGAATGCTTGAAGCTCGAGTCCGAATCCAGACGAACAACACGCAGCAGCCGGTGTTCAGTCCGCAGCAGGTCGTGTCCTGCTCCTGGTATTCTCAAGGTAAAAGCACATGTTGATGCACCGAGGCATTATTTAATGTGACCTGTATCTGTGCTGATCTTCTCAGGCTCGTCTGCGTGTTTGCACTTATAAAACCGTGAATGTTTGCTCAGGATTATAGTTACACAATCCGAGATCGGAATGGATTCTTTGCATAAATGTTTCTCCCCTTTTTTTTTTTTTTTTTTTTTCCCTTCCTGTAGGTTTTAAAAGGTCAAATAAGATTTATTTCTTTAGGAATGTAAAATTCCACACTACTTTACATTTGGTTTCATTACTTAAGCTTTAGCGCTGTTGAATGGGTCAGGTTTCAAGAATTTTTTTTTTTTTTTCTCATTTTAGTTGCATTTTAAGTCACCATTTCCTCTATAAAACCTAATGGGAGAATTAACTGAGAGAAATTAAAGCATGTTAAAGTGATTGGGTTTTATTAGATATTTTAAATAAGAGCAAAGGTAATAGTAGTGGTAATAGTGAAATTTTATTGCATTGTTTGTTTTTTTTGTTTGTTTTTTCATTTCTACCAGTTTTTTTTAATGCATGCATGCATGCTGCTATTATTATTATTATTATTATTATAGAAATGTTAAATTCTAAAATTGTTGCCTAAGTCATTGGTTTTTTTTTTTTTTTTTTTTTTTTTGTTTTTATTTATTGAATTTATAATAGTTTTGCCAAAAATTATTATTTTCAGTATTGATCGATTTTTATTATTTCAAGTATTGGAAACTTTTTTTTTTTTTTTTTTTTTTTTTTTTGACAGTAATGACCTTACCATTACCCCACATAATACATTTTGCAATAACTTTAACATTTTGGATTTGTGTCTGTATTTATTGATTCAATTTTTTTTCTTTTGTGTCTTCTGTTCAGGTTGTGACGGAGGTTTTCCATACCTGATTGGTAAATACATCCAGGACTTTGGCATTGTGGAAGAAGACTGTTTCCCGTACACTGGGGACGATTCTCCTTGCAAAGTACCTGAGAAATGCTCAAGGTACTACGCCTCCGATTATCACTACGTGGGAGGGTTTTACGGCGGCTGCAGCGAGGCGGCCATGATGCTGGAGCTGGTCAGGAGCGGCCCCATGGGCGTGGCCCTGGAGGTGTACCCGGATTTCATGAACTACAAGGAGGGCATCTACCATCACACCGGCCTCCGTGACTCCATCAATCCCTTTGAGCTGACCAATCACGCCGTGCTGTTGGTGGGGTACGGGAAGTGCCATAAGACCGGCGAGAAGTACTGGATCGTGAAGAACAGCTGGGGAAGCGGGTGGGGCGAGAATGGGTTCTTCAGGATCCGTCGAGGAACGGATGAATGCGCCATCGAGAGCATTGCTGTAGCTGCTACACCAATCGCCAAACTGTAGACGGTATAGACGCGCGGCCTGGTGAAGTTTTTCGATTTTAATTGAGTATTTTGGCAATTCTAAAAAAAGGGATTTTTTTTTTTTTGAGAAGTTGTAAACTTCTCAGTTGTTTGGTGAAATGGCCTTTTTAGGTCCCTTTTAGTTGCAAATGTTTTAATCGTGAAATGACAAGTCTCTAGATTTGATTCACTCTAATTTCCCAACTTTTCATACATTTTATGAAGCTTAAGTTAATTCCGGCTTCACGGTTCTCCTCTTTAGTTGTCATTTTGGTCTTGTTTTACATGAATCGACATCATCTCCGTCTCCAGAGCTTTGGCTTTCTCTTGCAGACCTCTAGGGAATTTATTCATCTTCTGTGCCTTTTACTGTTCTTTTTGGCAGCCCTTTAAGGAATAATGGTGAGGCCATTCAGTTTCTGCCTCTGCAGATTCCCTGGTTGTCACTTGGGAAAACTCCAGATTCGGCCTGCCTTCGATCACCTGCTCTTTCGATTGTCGCTTTCACCCAAAACCAACCCAGTCTAGAGTATGGTTTTAAGTTGATCTGAAAGTTTTCATTTTTGTACGTCCTGTCTTTTTAGATTTTGCAGTGCCGTGTTTTGCTGCAACTGACCTGATGCCTCAATATGTTCGTAATTTTCTACTTCAACGCACAAAGTTGATCCGTCCTTCTTTGCTTTATTCATGTGGATTTCCACAAGGACTCTATGTATGATTTAAAAAAAAAAATCATAATAATAATAATACCCTTTCGTGTTGGATCTGTGCTAATGAATGTCGGGTGCTTTCAGGTGCTGCTTATGTGTTTTTAAGAAAAAAGGATTTTAGTTTTTCATTGATCCATGTGGGCTCTGAATGTCACATTTACACTCTGCCTTGTAAATTTTTACACCGCTCTTTTAATCTGACACGGTCACTTTGTATTTAGGGAATGTCAAGTTGGCAGTTTCTCTCAGGAAAATCAGTACTTGTGGTTTAATGAACAATCACTTGAGTCCTTTGCCAACGTTTAAGCTGCTCAGGACCGTTTAAATCCTATGGTTTACCACAATTTCAGATTTTTGCCTTTTTTGTGCTCCTGTACGTGTCATGATTTTTAATAAAGTTGCTTTTAAGGTACCTTTGACCTGTGGTGTGTTTCACTTTTGTATAGCCTAAATGGGTGATGTCAAATTTGCATAAATTTATTCCATGATTGAATGGGATTTGATGCCGGTTCAGAACGCAAGTGGGCTTTGGTGATATCGGATGTTAACTATGTGCCATGGTATGGAAAATCAGTAAACCATGGTTCCAATGTCCAAAAGTGTGTGTGCACCGGCTTAACTATACTATATTACAGAGGTGAGCTAATTGAGTTACATTAATTTGGGTATGTCCGCATCTGAATGGAGGGGGGGATGCCTCTATAAAAACAAGTCTATGTAATGTCTCCATATAGACAGATAAAACGTTTGTTTTACTGGTGGTCGTTTAAGTTAACAGTATTACCAGGTTATATTTCAGGCCTTACCTACTCTTAAATATTCGCACATTTTTATAATTTAACAGTTGTTGGGGGCGTGGCCTCACGCCTGACGTTACCATGGTAACTATATATTTCATATCGGCGGTATACGCCACTTTTTGCTTCGGTAGTAGCCTAATTATTAACTTTTTCGACATCTGCACCTACCACGTCGACGAAGCGTCGACAGGCCCCTCCGTCTCTGGTCTCATGCTCGACTGACGAGTCACAAGTTGCGCTTTTCCCTCCGCGGGGCGTTTCTGTTTCTCCCCTCAGAGTCTGACCGCGGATCACACGCGTCCATGTTCGGCTCCATCTCGCACAGCCATGCAGAACCATCACCTGAAGGAACACTTGTATAAAATCCTGGTGATCGGGGATCTAGGTGTGGGGAAAACCAGCATCATCAAGCGCTACGTACACCAGAACTTCTCGCCGAACTACCGCGCGACAATCGGCGTGGATTTCGCGCTCAAAGTCCTCAACCTCGACCAGGAGACCGTCAGACTACAACTCTGGGACATCGCCGGTAAATTTGTAGGATTTTTGTTGTTGTTGTTTTTGGTTTTTTATATTTTTTATAAACCCTATTCCTGGAACTAATGCATATTTAAAGTTAGGTAATAAAATATAAACAAACAGGCCTGAATAAATAATTATAGCGACATAATTTTATAATTGCATTAATTTGTATAGTCATATATAATATTCCTTAGACGTTAACTATGTGCATAGTAAAGTTATTTATCTTTACTTTTGACTTGTCACAAAGTTGTGAATAACTCTCATATAATGGATAGATAGATAGATAGATAGATGGATAGAAATCATTGCAATCTATTGCTTTTCGGTTTTCTTTTTAATGCTAAAAACCGAGAAAGTACATTCAGGTCTACATTTTTGCAGTTTCCTATTTAACTTTGCATGCATAATTTACATAAAGGCTTTGTGTAACTTTGTTATGTGGACCGAACGTGTTCAAAAAGCCTATTTCGTAATAATCTTATTACCAAGTCGCATTGTTTTATTCTCAAGTCTCTCTTGAATAAGGTTCCTCACGCGCGCGCCCTGCGCGGTCATGTGTTCGTCGCTCATGTGAGAGAGATTTCCAACGAAAAAACAGAAGGAAAACAGGAACGCCGTTGTAGAAAGGAGATGAAATGAGCAGGGACACCAGAGAGGAGCCTGATTTGTCATTGTTTAGTCGCTCCCGAGAGAAAACAAACAAATCAACTCCATTATAGAGGCATTTAAGCACTTCAAAGTTTGCCTGACTGAATGCCTTTCCATTTGATATAGAAAAGCTTTTTGTTGTAAACGGCAACTATTTGTTTCTCAGTTGCTGGACGTCCCATGTTGCTAACGTTCATTAAGAAGTTATTTTAAGGTCTACTTTTTTAAAATGTTAAAAAAAAAATTCTAGTTCAGGCAGACATTCCATTTTAGAATGTTGCTTTTCGTTATTGTTTGAACATTCTGAAACGACCTTTCAATTACGCACAGCTTCAAGAAGAGAAAAAGCATTCCACGAACAATGTAAAATATTGGTTTTGTGCTGACATTTTTAGAATACCACTAAAGTTTCCATCGCTCTCTTCTTAGTTTCCCAGTCTTCGCTCCGCTGCTCCAGTAACTTCTGACACTAATCCTGAGCGCTGAGCTTTAAGTTTAGCGGCGTGAGGCTGGAGCTCAGTGGAGTTGATCAATATGAGCCGTTGGAATGTGCTTTTCCTCATTAGCCATGTCCAGGCTTTAGTTCGGACCCTCGGAAAGCACGATCACATGCATCAGAGAAAAGAACAAGCAGAAAGAGTGAAATTCTCTCGCATTAACCCAAGGCTTCATCTGGAAATAAACCTCTCTTTGTTGTCTTTGTGTTCTGCAACGATCACCATGAAGTCACGGCGAACCTATATAGCTGGTATTTACAGAAGACTCTTGTGCGGTTTGTTCTGATTTTCAATTTCTTCCGCAGGCCAGGAGCGTTTCGGCAACATGACGCGGGTGTATTATCGAGAGGCCATGGGAGCCTTCATCGTTTTTGACGTCACCCGGCCATCGACGTTCGAGGCGGTGACGAAGTGGAAGGAGGATCTTGACGCCAAGTTGAGTTTATCCAACGGGAAACACGTGGCGGCCGTGTTGCTCGCCAACAAGTGCGATCAGGGCAGGGATGTTCTCACTAACAACGGCATCAAAATGGAGCAGTTCTGCCAGGAGAACGGCTTCGTGGGATGGTTTGAAACTTCAGCAAAGGTACGACATGAATCATTTAAAAATAGTTTTCACATCAGCATCAGAGTCTTCAGATATTCAGTGTGATCTGCACAGAGGTTAAAGGTCAAGCGAAAGGTCACGGTAGATGGTTTGCTTGACAAAAGTCAAAATTGTGAGATAAAAATGGCTTTAGCGGATGTTTGAGATTTGCTTTCAATTGAGTTCATACAACAAAAAGTTGAGAAAACTCAAATAATAAAAAAAATGGTTGCTTCAAACTTAAAGTCTTCTCCACTTTTAATTTTTTTACAGCTGCTCAAGAAACATTTCTGATTATTATTAATGTTGAAAACATCACACGTTCTGTTTTTCAGGGCTTTTGACGAATAGCAAGTTCAAAAGAACAGCGATCGTTTGAAACGGGAATCTTTTGTATCGTTATAAATGTCTTTACTGCCACCTTTGATCGATTTAACGCGTCCTCGCAGAATAAACTCTTACTGACCCCAACCTTTTGAGGAGTGGTGCATGTGAAGTGAATGATCTGTTAGACTTCTCCTTTTGTGCTCCAAGGAAGGAAATGATAACAGAATCCAAATTTTGGATGAGCTATTTTATTGAGAGGCAGTAAATGCTGTCTGACCTTCTCGGCTGTTTCATAGGCGTTATTTGTAACGAGTCAGGTGTGTTTGTGTTTGAAGATCATTAGAGCTGACAAAAGCGTTCACACGCTTTCTGCTGACTCACAGTCCTTCGGCTACAGTACGTCATGAATATTCACGAGTTAATTAATGCAGGTGTGTGAACACTTACTCTCTCTCTCTCTCCAGGAGAATATTAATATAGATGAGGCCGCACACTGTCTGGTGAAGCACATTATAGCTAATGAGAATGATCTGCTGCAGTCAGAGGTTGCAGACACCATCTCGCCGCAGCAGGAGTCCAGCCGCAGAGGAACCTGCTCGGAGTGTTTCAGGTCCTGAAGAACATCTCCGGAGGGCCCCCCATTCAACCTCATCCTGGCTCTTTCGAGTCTTTCCATCACGTGTCTTCTCTTCTCATTCACATCTCTGTTTATCTGTGTCAGCGCCGAAAGGCAACCCTGTCGCTGTGTCTCGGTTTCCATGGTAACAAGACTTATCGAACACTCTGCAGAGCAGAAAAGAGAAAGCGACAGCGGTGAGAAATTCACGTGCGGAACTTCGCGAGAACTTCAGGTTCACGGCGAATCAAAACACCAAAAGGCCAATGCTGTATTTTACCGTCCATTCTTTAATTTTAGTATCACTTTTACTGACCTGCTTTGCTGTTAATCCATATTTCTGCCGATTAACAGAAATGGGCTGAATAAGCGAAACCAATAAATTACGAATGTTTTACTTTTGCCCGCCGAGCAGAGCGAAACTCCGTATTTTCCCTTTTTTTTTTTCCTCCTTTTAAGTCAAGATGTTCATGAATTATGTATGCCGGTCGTAAAAATATTAATGAATTTGAACGTTTCTGGTACATGCAATTTGCAGATGTTTCTCAAACAGGGTTTCTGCAGGTTTTCCGACAGTAAACGTAAGACTTTTTAAGCAAAGAAAATGTAATAAATATGTTAATTTGGTGTCTAAATGTAAATGTCTTGTATTCAAAATGCAAAAGTACAATTACTTCTTTATTTCACACACACACAAAAAAAGCATAAGGAAATAACTATCACTGTACCTTCACGCTGCAAAAAGTGCTTGTTTTCCAGTCTGAAGATTCTTAAAGAAAACATTTATTTCAGGAGAACAAATATCTGCCAATGGGCTGAGAAAAATCAACAAAGGGAAAACAAGTTTTCATTTCCCACTGACAGATATTCGTTCTTATTTTAAACATGAACTGATTTCATTTTGCTCAATTTCTCAGAAAACAATGCTTCATCTATTCAGTTGGCTTCTTAAGTGAATGTATTTTTATTTATAGATTTAGATATTTGTATTAGAAAACGAGACACGTAACATATAATTATCAATTTATGAAGTCTTTCTGCATTGATTTAAGGCATTCATTTGTAGAAGGTCCAATGATGTGCTTTGTAGACCTGCAGAAACCCTTCAAACCCGTGATTACTGTTTTTCATTTGTTTCAAACACTATGGTGCCATCAACCAACAATATTTGTTATTTTATTTATCGATTGTTAGTTTTATATATATATATATATATATATATATATATATATATATATATATTAGAGCATATATGATGATGTCCTGTAAATACCCCTGTATTTACCCAGTATACAGCAGAATAGAGTTAAAGTATTAATAAACATAATCTTTAATAAAGTGCGTGTGTTCCCTCTGTGCTTGTGTTTCTCACTGCTGTTGGGATTTGAGTGTGTCGAAACGCTGCATGATTGTGTGTGAGGGTGTAGTTATTAGGCTTTGTTGTATTATTTAAAAGAAACGTTTGCGCGATTATAGATGAAGCAACAGAAGGCTCTGGAGATGCTGGTTTTAAACAAATGCTTTGCTCGGAGCAGAATCAGCTCAAACACATCACTCCAGAGAGATTGAACACGAGCATCCAGGGGTGTAGTAGCCATTTTATAAGTTTGTTAGAGGTGATGTGAGCCTCTAACAAATTATGCACTTAATGTAGAAAGTAAGTTCATTTTCATATAATAAATTCTAAATAGAACACCAATTGGAGATATACTAAAACATACGTTTTCTGCACAAAACAAATTGGTTATATTGGGGAAGAATGATTCTAACCCAACAAAAGTTCAGTTATGATCAGTTATGTCTCGTTTTAGCAGACGCTTTCATCCAAAGTAAGAGAACATTTGAGACCCTGGAGCACAAAACCAGTCACAAGGGTCAATTTTGAAATTGAGATTTGGGCCATATATCATATGAAAGCTGAATAAATAAGCTTTCCATTGATGTTTGGACAGGACAACTAAAAATCTGGTACCTGGGGGTGCAATTGATAACCTATATTTACATTAGTATCTTCATGGAACACAATCTTCACTTAATATACTAATGATTTTGACATAATTTGACATAATTTTTGCATTCGTTTCGGACCCCGTTAAGTACCCATTCACACCTCGCTCGAACGAACGAAATCCAAGATGGCGGAGATAGCGCATCGCTACAACACCTGTGTTATTGTGGTCCAGGACATACATCTATATATAATTCTCTATTATGGATCAGTGGTCCAGGGTCACATTTAACACACACCGGATCCTTTACGACGTGATTGTATTGTCTTTTGTCGCTCGCAACCAGTTTAGACGCGACGTTACAGTGTGTTAAACCGCAACACGGGATTTGATAGCGACTCGTGTTATCGCGATATAACAAATACTTGCGGTGTTTGTTTGAAATAAGTACAAAATCGTCCTCTGCTTCTGATACATTTTACCCAAAATCGACACAGAGCAAAAAATGAATGAAGGGCAAAAAATCGCGACAGCAACAGGAGATTTGTAGTTTAGAGATTACTCGCCTCCTGATTGGCTAAATGTTACTTCACTCAAATCTAAGTAACAAATCAGAGAACGGGGGCGGATATATTTAAGAGTCCTGCGAGCATCGTATTAAAAATTTTTAAATTCATTTGAATTGTTTATAAAAATGAGAAATGTAATGTAATGCCCATTTGTCAGTCAGTCATAAATCAGTTGGCCAGATTTCTGAACTAGTACTAATAAACAGAATGCGTTTTAAATGCACAACAACCATCGTTTTATATTTATCTCTTTTTAACCAGTTTCATACTTAATACATGCTGATATCCCAATAAAGGCATTTTAAAAAATAGGATTAAAATCAAATAAATGCAAAACTGATTCATACTATGCTATTATTTATCGAGTGCAGAAATGTTAGCTGTTTTATTGCTGTGTGACGGACAAATATCCATCACGTCGACAAGGTAAGAGCTTTGTTCGTCTTAAAAAATTTTTTCATCTTCAATATTTTATATCCGAGCACCATAAGGCACAGAAACATAAAAAGCACATCCTTAAAATAGTCCAGTGGTACAAACGTCGCTTCACGAAGTTTTGAGAATACCTTTTCCGTGCAAAGAAAATATAAATAATCGCTTTATTCGATGATTTCAATTACTCATTCCACATCGATTTTAACAATGTCTTTAATGCGTTTCTATGCCTTGATCGTGGTAAGGGCTTACAGAACGACGTGAAGGTGAGTAATTACTGACAGAAGTTTCATGCTTGGCTGAACTAATACATTTTAGCTGATGTTAAACCTGTGTAATCCAAATGGTGGAGACTTTTACATGCAATTCATATAAAAGTTTATTTTGGTGTAAGTTGGTTTTCCGTAAAAGCGTTGGCACAATGAAAGGTGGGTTTCATTGATTTCCTTGCCATAATCTTGGGCCAGAAGGTACAGAAGAGTGTGTGTGTGTGTGTGTGTGTGTGTGTGTGTGTGTTCGATCAGGCCGTGCGATCCTGGTCTCACAGCTCCTAATAAAATAAATTGGTTGTGAGATATTCTGGGTCAGCTCAGCTCTGACCCGACACACAGGGAGGAGAACTGATTTGATATGCAAACTAGAGCATGACCGGCGGGTCAAAGAGTATTTTTCCCGCTCTCGCTCTGACATGAGACACATGCTTCTGCTTCTGGACCTTGTGAGAGTTTTATTGCCCTAGATTGATGATATTTAGGATTTGGTTACGCTTGTAAAATGCCTCTTTTATCCAATTAGTTACCTTCACAGAAAACCTCATCGCTGCTACTTAAATTCAAATGCTATACGAACGCACTAAATGTAAGATTCCTGTGTTTGAAATGCACATAACATATCTATTTGTTTGCATTTACACAGTTCAGTCAAACAAACCAGGTGCATATTTGTCAGTCGTAAAAAATCAAAAAAATGATTTCATTAATAACTTAAAATTTTGCGTGTAGTGCCAAAGCTGCCAGTTAAGCTGAAACATGAATACAAATAAATAATAAGAATGCACAAATGAAAAGAGACAGACTCCAGATCACGTCGTATGCTGTTTGATTTTGCTTGAAAGCCTGAGTTGCCTTTAAATCACTAAATTCATTACTGTTATAAAAAAGAAAACGCGGGCAGCTTTTTGCACGTGACGATTTTCGCGTGCATTAATCCTTCATCTAGTGTATGAACAGTCTCCTATTCCTCATCTTGTATCTTGTTCAACAGCAGGTTGAATTTCTCCGAATTTAAAGGAGCAGACTCATTTTCGCTCTCAATTGCCGAGGGATGTTTTAGTCCATCGATCATAAAACCGGCCTTCCCTCGTCTCTCTCCGTCCGTCTCTTTCTCATCTCTCTCTGGGATGTTTTAAACGAGGAGGTGAGCTGAATTCTGGGAAAGGTTGACATGGTCCCAGACCTGCTCAGCTCTGACAGGCCGTCACAGTCTGCAGGAGAATAAGGTCTTCCTGTCACCGAGAAACACTCTTCTTCTTTTAAAGGTTTCGCCCTCTTTTTTTTTTCCCTTTTCTCTTCTGTAATAAGCTAAAAGTTTTCAGCAGTCTTAAAACTAAAAACAAAAGAGCAAGAAAATTCTCAGATGCACACACATAAAACACTATCATATATTATATTATACTGAGCTCACTGTAACAAATAAATATCTGACAGCACAACGTCTAATTTCACCTACCACACTTTTTTTTTTTTTACATTTATTCACAATAAAAAATCAAAAAATGTAAATGTGTATTTTTAAGTTTCTGTTATTGTGATATATATTTTAACGTTGACTGACATCATAACACACTTGTAAAATACTTGATTATTATTTGAACAGTTTGATACATTTAAAGTTCATATATTTTATACTGTAAATTAATTTTAAGGTGTCATTTGAACATTTAAGTACATTTTAGTTTGTTTGCCAGGACACACAATATTTAAAAAACAACAGAATTATGAAATTACACATTCAGATGTAATTAAGTGGGTCAAAAAAGCTTTAATTTAATATAAATGTAAACTATAATACAAATTTTATTTAATGGTAAATTTGAAAAAAAAAAACAGTTTATCATTAACAGTTTACTCTTAAGTGTATTATTTGAATATGAAACTTCTCAAAATCCATAAATAAAAAGGTAAATCTTCTACTGTTAATATTTATAGCAGGATAAAAAATAAAAAAAGGGTTCTGAGTTTATTAAACATTTTCTCAATAATTCAGAATTAAAAAAAAAATTGTAAAATAAAAATTTAAAATATTTAAAATATGTACATTGCTGTCACATGATACCCTGAAATATGCCTATAATTATAAATTAAAACATTATATAAAAAAACATTATAATAAAACATTTAGTCATTTAATAAAAATGTCTCTTTTCAGTTTAATTAATAAAAACAAATGGCTGATTAATGTGTGCGCTGCTGTCTGGAAATGTATTTACAAAAAAACACACTTCGGCTTTGATTAAAGTAAAAGAAATCAGTGAAATAGAGTCTAATGAAAAAGACTTATTAATAAGGATGTTAGGAATGGAGATGATCTTTAAATGGAGAAAAAGAAAGGAGCGGTTTTAGGAGCAGGCCAGTGAATTATAGCAGATGAAATCAAAATTGACATCTAATTACAAATAAATGCGCGTGCATTAAAAAGATAGAGAGAGTGACGGTCAGCTGTCTGTTCATTCAGCTGCTCTTCATTCATCATTCACGACAAAAGCGTTTGTGATGCATGTACAGCGGGGTTTTAAAGAGCATTCGTTTAAATGCGTGCATGTGTGTGGGGCGGCGTTCACGTGCATTGCCGCAGATGTGTGTGTGTGTGTGTGATCGAGTCGCACACATATACCTGCGGAGCGCAGTACTCAGTCATCTGGAGTTTAAGCATCTCTGACGCACGCAGTAATGAGGAAAGCTGCATCTGTGTGAGCGTGACACGCATGTACAGACACCGGGAATACGAGAGGACCCTGTCTAAGGAAGCTCGGGTCTGACCCCGACAATTACAGTCAGTCAGCAAACAAGTGACACACACACACACACACACACACCTGGCTGAACCGATCCAGACACACTCAGACTGTGCTGAGAATGAAGCACTAGTTTACTGCAAAACTATTAAAATAATACCAAAATGCATAATGCATTAATAAACATTTATAGCGTGGTGAGAGCATACGCTGTTTGTGTCCAGCAATACTCTCCAAAATGGTGCTACTGTGACAAAAAGTACAGCAACCACTCACTCGTTCATGCTGGTTATGCTGGTTCTTTGGGTTTTAAGCTAGCGGAACCAGATTAGAACCGGCTTCAAAACGTACAGGACCAGCAGGGTCGACTTTGAATGTACTTAATTATCAAAAGCAAAGAAATGCAAAGAAATGTGTATAATGCAGTACGGGGGTTTGTTTTCGTTGTTTTAGTTCAGCACCAGGACGTATATTAAATCAGTACACTAAAATAAAAATGCAATGTAAGAATCTGAATCTGGCAGCATGTTTTGGTAGGTCGTTTTCAGTCCATTTTCTATCCTAAAAACGAGCTCCCTAAAAGTCTCGCTGATTCTGCAGGAGAAATCCGTGACACTCTCAACCCGTCTGTCTGTGAAAACTATAAAAACCTGTGTATTTCACAACACCTCGCAATGTTATTCTTATTAAGTGACGGCCATTTATTAGGATTTTTATCCACTTCTGGAGACTCCAGGTTGTAGTTCTGGAAAAAAGACAGCGCTGGAGACTAAATGGTTCCTGTGTGTGTGTGTGTGTGTGTGTGTGTGTGTGTGTGTGTGTGTGTGTGTGTGTGTGTGTGTGTGTGTGCGTGTGTGTGTGCGTGTGTGTGTGAGTGTGTGTGTGTGTGTGTGTGCGTGTGTGTGTGTGTGTGTGTGTGTGTGTGTGTGTGTGTGTGTGTGTGTGTGTGTGTGTGTGTGTGTGTGTGTGTGTGTGTGTGTGTGTGTGTGTGTGAGAGAGAGAAATAAAAAAAACTTACAGATCTGTCATGTAACCAGCAGTATATCATGTAAAAAAAAACAGAGGAGGGGGAAAATCCCCGCCATTAGAGTTCAGTCCAGCACCCCTCTGGGTTTTGGTGTGTGTGTCGTGTGTGTGTGTGTGTGTGTGGGGGTGGGGGGGGGGGGGTGATGATATGTAACCATGGAAACTCCATGTTCTTTGAATAATAATTTGAGTTTTTTTGCACATACAGTACCAGATCCTGAGACTCTCTTTGATTCTCTTGGAGCACATTTACATTGAAGACCATCACTGTTCACTTCCCTACATGTTCCTGGCCTTATTGTAAAAATACACCAGCTCATACATGAATATCACATGAGCAATCAAACACTGTCAAATAAAGACACGACGCAGTCCAGGCATCAGTGAACTACACTTCTGCAGAGAAGAGCACTTTTAAACCACAGAAGAGTGTATCAGGAAAGATCAAAAATAGAGGCGTCTTTCTCAGTTTTGTGAAATTAATACCTTATCAAGCGAAACAGATCTATGTTAAAGTTTTTTTTATGTTATATTATCTTAATTTATCATTAGTTAAAAATAAATGATGATGGTGAAGGTCTCACTGTTTGCTAATGAGAGGATATGCTTTAACGGCTTATAGTTTATATCTCAGGTTGCTCTTTTTCGTATTTACCCTACTACCCCTAGTTTTCACTGCTTTAAATAAATATAATACTAAAAGAATCTTTTATTTGTTCATTTATTTTTGAGACAAAAGAAAAAGCTATATTAAACAGCAGTTAAATGTTCATAGGCCATAAAAATGACAAACGTTTACCATGGTAACCATCTCCAGACGGTGCAAGAACCTTTTATCTATCTATCTATCTATCTATCTATCTATCTATCTATCTATCTATCTATCTATCTATCTATCTATCAGTGATTCATCTATCTATCTATCTATCTATCTATCTATCTATCTATCAGTGATTCATCTATCTATCTATCTATCTATCTATCTATCAGTGATTCATCTATCTATCTATCTATCTATCTATCTATCTATCAGTGATTCATCTATCTCTATCTATCTATCTATCTATCTATCTATCTATCTATCTATCTATCTATCAGTGATTCATCTATCTATCTATCTATCTATCTATCTATCTATCTATCTATCAGTGATTCATCTATCTATCTATCTATCTATCTATCTATCTATCTATCAGTGATTCATCTATCTATCTATCTATCTATCTATCTATCTATCTATCTATCTATCTATCTATCTATCATCAGTGATTCATCTATCTATCTATCTATCTATCTATCTATCAGTGATTCATC
Organism: Puntigrus tetrazona; assembly: GCF_018831695.1. NCBI lineage: Eukaryota > Metazoa > Chordata > Actinopteri > Cypriniformes > Cyprinidae > Puntigrus > Puntigrus tetrazona. Next base: position 22,634,832 of record NC_056713.1, on the reverse strand, counting down.
TATCTATCTATCTATCTATCTATCAGTGATTCATCTATCTATCTATCTATCTATCAGTGATTCATCTATCTATCTATCTATCTATCTATCTATCTATCTATCTATCTATCTATCAGTGATTCATCTATCTATCTATCTATCTATCTATCTATCTATCTATCTATCAGTGATTCATCTATCTATCTATCTATCTATCTATCAGTGATTCATCTATCTATCTATCTATCTATCTATCTATCTATCTATCTATCTATCTATCTATCTATCTATCTATCTATCTATCAGTGATTCATCTATCTATCTATCTATCTATCTATCTATCTATCAGTGATTCATCTATCTATCTATCTATCTATCTATCTATCTATCTATCAGTGATTCATCTATCTATCTATCTATCTATCTATCTATCAGTGATTCATCTATCTATCTATCTATCTATCTATCTATCTATCTATCTATCTATCTATCTATCTATCTATCTATCAGTGATTCATCTATCTATCTATCTATCTATCTATCTATCAGTGATTCATCTATCTATCTATCTATCTATCTATCTATCTATCTATCTATCTATCTATCTATCAGTGATTCATCTATCTATCTATCTATCTATCTATCTATCTATCTATCTATCTATCTATCTATCTATCAGTGATTCATCTATCTATCTATCTATCTATCTATCTATCTATCTATCTATCTATCAGTGATTCATCTATCTATCTATCTATCTATCTATCTATCTATCTATCTATCTATCTATCTATCTATCAGTGATTCATCTATCTATCTATCTATCTATCTATCTATCTATCTATCTATCAGTGATTCATCTATCTATCTATCTATCTATCTATCTATCTATCTATCTATCAGTGATTCATCTATCTATCTATCTATCTATCTATCTATCTATCTATCTATCTATCTATCAGTGATTCATCTATCTATCTATCTATCTATCTATCTATCAGTGATTCATCTATCTATCTATCTATCTATCTATCAGTGATTCATCTATCTATCTATCTATCAGTGATTCATCTATCTATCTATCTATCTATCTATCTATCTATCTATCTATCTATCTATCTATCTATCTATCTATCAGTGATTCATCTATCTATCTATCTATCTATCTATCTATCTATCTATCTATCTATCTATCTATCAGTGATTCATCTATCTATCTATCTATCTATCTATCAGTGATTCATCTATCTATCTATCTATCTATCTATCTATCTATCTATCTATCTATCTATCAGTGATTCATCTATCTATCTATCTATCTATCTATCTATCTATCTATCTATCTATCTATCTATCTATCAGTGATTCATCTATCTATCTATCTATCTATCTATCTATCTATCTATCTATCTATCAGTGATTCATCTATCTATCTATCTATCTATCTATCTATCTATCTATCTATCAGTGATTCATCTATCTATCTATCTATCTATCTATCTATCTATCAGTGATTCATCTATCTATCTATCTATCTATCTATCTATCTATCTATCTATCTATCAGTGATTCATCTATCTATCTATCTATCTATCAGTGATTCATCTATCTATCTATCTATCTATCTATCTATCTATCTATCTATCTATCTATCTATCAGTGATTCATCTATCTATCTATCTATCTATCTATCTATCTATCAGTGATTCATCTATCTATCTATCTATCTATCTATCTATCTATCAGTGATTCATCTATCTATCTATCTATCTATCTATCTATCTATCTATCTATCTATCTATCTATCAGTGATTCATCTATCTATCTATCTATCTATCTATCTATCTATCTATCTATCTATCTATCTATCTATCAGTGATTCATCTATCTATCTATCTATCTATCTATCTATCTATCTATCTATCTATCAGTGATTCATCTATCTATCTATCTATCTATCTATCTATCTATCTATCTATCTATCTATCTATCTATCTATCAGTGATTCATCTATCTATCTATCTATCTATCTATCTATCTATCTATCTATCAGTGATTCATCTATCTATCTATCTATCTATCTATCTATCTATCTATCTATCTATCTATCTATCAGTGATTCATCTGTCTATCTATCTATCTATCTATCTATCTATCTATCTATCATCAGTGATCTATCTATCTATCTATCTATCTATCAGTGATTCATCTATCTATCTATCTATCTATCTATCAGTGATTCATCTATCTATCTATCTATCTATCTATCTATCTATCTATCTATCAGTGATCTATCTATCTATCTATCAGTGATCTATCTATCTATCTATCTATCTATCTATCTATCTATCAGTGATTCATCTATCTATCTATCTATCTATCTATCTATCTATCTATCTATCTATCTATCTATCAGTGATTCATCTATCTATCTATCTATCTATCTATCTATCTATCTATCTATCAGTGATCTATCTATCTATCTATCTATCTATCTATCTATCTATCTATCTATCTATCTATCAGTGATCTATCTATCTATCTATCTATCAGTGATCTATCTATCTATCTATCTATCTATCTATCTATCTATCTATCTATCTATCTATCTATCAGTGATCTATCTATCTATCTATCTATCAGTGATCTGATCTATCTATCTATCTATCTATCTCTATCTATCTATCTATCTATCAGTGATTCATCTATCTATCTATCTATCTATCTATCTATCTATCTATCTATCTATCTATCTATCAGTGATTCATCTATCTATCTATCTATCTATCTATCTATCTATCTATCTATCAGTGATCTATCTATCTATCTATCTATCTATCTATCTATCTATCTATCAGTGATCTATCTATCTATCTATCTATCAGTGATCTATCTATCTATCTATCTATCTATCTATCTATCTATCTATCTATCAGTGATTCATCTATCTATCTATCTATCTATCTATCTATCAGTGATTCATCTATCTATCTATCTATCTATCTATCTATCTATCTATCTATCTATCTATCAGTGATTCATCTATCTATCTATCTATCTATCTATCTATCTATCTATCTATCTATCTATCTATCTATCTATCTATCATCAGTGATTCATCTATCTATCTATCTATCTATCTATCTATCTATCTATCTATCAGTGATTCATCTATCTATCTATCTATCTATCTATCTATCTATCTATCTATCTATCTATCTATCTATCAGTGATTCATCTATCTATCTATCTATCTATCTATCTATCTATCTATCTATCTATCTATCTATCTATCTATCTATCTATCTATCAGTGATTCATCTATCTATCTATCTATCTATCTATCTATCTATCTATCTATCAGTGATTCATCTATCTATCTATCTATCTATCTATCTATCTATCTATCTATCTATCAGTGATTCATCTATCTATCTATCTATCTATCTATCTATCTATCTATCTATCAGTGATTCATCTATCTATCTATCTATCTATCTATCTATCTATCTATCTATCTATCTATCTATCTATCTATCAGTGATTCATCTATCTATCTATCTATCTATCTATCTATCTATCTATCTATCTATCTATCTATCAGTGATTCATCTATCTATCTATCTATCTATCAGTGATTCATCTATCTATCTATCTATCTATCTATCTATCTATCTATCTATCTATCTATCTATCTATCAGTGATTCATCTATCTATCTATCTATCTATCTATCTATCTATCTATCTATCTATCTATCAGTGATTCATCTATCTATCTATCTATCTATCTATCTATCTATCTATCTATCTATCTATCTATCAGTGATCTATCTATCTATCTATCTATCTATCTATCAGTGATCTATCTATCTATCTCTATCTATCTATCTATCTATCTATCAGTGATCTATCTATCTATCTATCTATCTATCTATCTATCTATCTATCTATCTATCTATCTATCAGTGATCTATCTATCTATCTATCTATCTATCTATCTATCTATCTATCTATCTATCTATCTATCTATCTATCTATCTATACTTCATGGTATTTTAAAACACTTACCATGGTAAATGTGTGGAAACGTCACAATTTTTCGTTTACAACTTTACAAGTATATGTCAACTACTAACCCTAAACAGTGTACTCTGAGAGCTAGTAGACATGTCAGTGGAAAATAATGGGTCTAAAGTGGACCATCAAACTCAAGCGTCAAGGAGAATACTGATTCTAAATATCTGTTTATCAGTCACAGTCTCACCTGAAGGAGCGCGGTCGGTGGTGAAGGACAGGTGTGCAGGGACATCAGCAGCTGTGGGCACATCTGGAGCAGCGCATCAAACGAGGAGACAGGAAGGATGCCAGGGCGCTTCCTCTAGTGTCCCTCCATCACGAAGGCCACATGCCGCAGACGTCTCTTCACCTCCTCGGAGTTGTCTTTCATCCTCTCCCTCTGTAAACCACAACGAGTCTCCAGTCATTTTCGGGCGTTATTTTATTAGCGGTCTTTTTTGCGAAGACCGCGGTCCTCTGAGACGCCCGCTTGGTATTTAATCTTTCCGTCACGGCCCGGAGAACGCCGCTGGCTCCGGACTGGCATCTGCGCAGCTCTCACGCAGACAGACTTTATGGATTTTGTCTGTTTGACTATTAAAGTGATTTAATTGACTACACTGCCGTCGTTTGTCTCTCGGTGAGGTCAGCGATTCCTGCGTGATTTAACCGCTCAGACACATTGATGAATGCTCATTACAGTGTTGTGTTCGGCACCATAAATACTGTAATACACTTCTGGGGCGCTCATAAAAACAGCTTCTTTTGCTTCGCTCCCGGGATCAGACGGACCTCGCGCAGAAAGGACAGGAAGTTAACTGGAATCAGCAGGTCAGATCTGATTTGCCGGCTTTACACAATCACAAGTTGTGTTTAGAAGTTAAAGGACTGCTAGAATGAGAAGAAAAAGCTACGTTTGTAGTGTGTTTTTACACAAACCTTACATTTCAATGAATCATTTGGTACGATGCGCTTATTGTGCACACATGTACTTTTTCACATTGCACTTATATCTTTAAAAATACCTTTATGTAATTACATTTATAATTGCACTGTTGACACATCTCTTACACCTTAACCCACCCAGACCACCAAACCTTACAATATGACCATAATAATAATACATTGTACATATTTTTTGCTGTAAGTACAAATTAGTTAAGACTACTTAACATTAAGTGTGTCCTAAAACTTTATAATAAACTTTGAATTAAACTAAAATCAGCTGGCACAATATTTACACACACATATACACATTATCATATATATATATATATATATATATATATATATATATATATATATATATATATATATATATATATATATATATATATTATCTAAAAGTACTTACACAAAAAATATTTAACAGTGTTCTTCAGACGTTTAGAGTCTGTTTTAAATATTTATATACAATTCTAGAATATAAAAACTGTAAAATATACAAACTTTGGATATTTTAAACATTTTACTATATATTTCAATAATTTAGCAATGTTCACAGAACTCATTAAAACACTTTTTTTTATGAGATTGCATTAAAACACTTAACCAACACTTGTTTTCTTTTTTTTTGCTCCCAAATTTTTACTGCTATTTTTAATTAGTAGTTTTACTGTAGTCCACACAAGTTGCACGAAAATAAATCATTTTTCCCGTTTACTTGTTTGGTCCTGTTGGCTTTTTTTGGTCTGTGTGAGACTCGCCTGCAAACACAATTATAAACCACACACATTTGCATTTTACTCGGATGAAGTACTAATAAAAAGCAATATAACGCAGATTGACTGATAAGCAGAGCAGGTCCCAGCACATCTTTCCTGAGGGTTCTGCAGGCCCCGTATCTCTCCACATCCTCAGTCAGCAGAGGAGTATTTTAATTAAAAACCGAATCAGAGATGATAAACAATCATTCGCAGACCGGGGAGAAGCGGGCAGGATGAAAGAGGAGTGTGTAAATGAACAGTTAATGAACCGAGAGGCCGAGCACGACAGGCTGCCGGAGAAATAAAAAGCCAAATCTACATTCAAATAATCAGAGGAATCCGGTTTAAATCCTCGCCGGAGCTACAGGAGCATCTGGACGCTCGCGGGGAGCCATTAAACTGAGCAGCGGATGACAGACGGAGAGAGAAAGGAGGACGACAGAAAGAGGGGCAAATTTATTTGACCTTTTGTGTTTTATTTCCACCTGCGGTCCATCAGATGTGTTCTCATCTGGTCCAGCTGGAGGACGGGCAGAGGTGATGATCCGGACCCAGCTGTGCTTCTGTGATTCCTCTCTCCTCCAGCCGGTCGGATCAGACGCGTGTGATTAGACGGGAAGGAAAACTGAAAGAACAGAAAGCATGACGTCTCTGAAGGGTTCGGGTGAAACAAGACAGCACAAGTGTAGTGTTTGAACTTTGAGTAGGTTTGAGTCAGAACAACTACCGAATGCTGGCAGCTGAGTGCTCCGTCTGATGGACGTTAATGTTTTCTATCTTTATGGATGGCAGAAAAAAATATATGTGTGTTTACTATATATATATATATATATATATATATATATATATATATATATATATACATTGTACAGAGGTCTAAATTATCTTACGTCTGGCAACACTGCTTCTCTTTTCGCTATCGAATAAACTCTTACGATAATATAAATTTAAGAATATAAATATGTATAGAGGTAAATATTGAAAATTAAAAATATACTGTATATATACTAAATTAATTAACATAATACACACAGTACACATACAATGATTTTACAGCAATATTTAAAATTATGTAAAATTAAATATTTTATATATATATATATATATATATATATTTAATTATACATAATTGAGTTAATTATCAGGTTTGTGGAATAAAACATATACATGTGTATATGTGTGATTTTTGTAATAAATTAATACATTTTTATATAGTATTCAGTGTACATAAATCTATACATAAATCTATTTTAAATAAATGCTGTTCTTTGTTCTTTGTTCTTTCTATTCATCACCAAAAATCCTGGAAAATGGTTTCCACAAAAATATGAAGCAGCACAACTTTTTTCGAGCAGCAAATCAGCATAGAATGACTTCTTAAAGATCGTGTGACACTGAAGACCGGAGCGATGATGCTGAAAATTCGGCTTTGCTTCACAGGAATACATTATATTTTAAAAAATGTAATCGAACAGAAATGTATTTCTAATTGCAATAACATTTCACAATTTAGCTGGAATTATTATACATCATTTTAATGAGCCGAAAGAAGGAAAAATGTGCATTTCTTCAAACGTGGAGCCGCTTTGCAGAGAAGAACACTATTATCTCTGAAGGAGACGATGCTTCACAACCAGAATGACGTCAGCTCCGCTCTCAGATCACTTTAGGTCAGTAAGTCGGTCTTCACTATCTGTATCACTGTACACATCCAAGACGATCAGAGTCGAGAGCAATCAACAAATTAGTAAAATCATGTAGACCACCTTGTATACACACTTAACCTTCATGTCTGTCTGTGTATGTGTGTGTGTGTGTGTGTGTGTGTGTGTGTGTGTGTGTGTGTGTGTGTGTGTGTGTGTGTGTGTGTGTGTGTGTGTGTGTGTGTGTGTGTCTGTGTGTGTGTGTGTGTGTGTGTCTGTGTGTGTGTGTCTGTCTGTGTGAGTGTGTGTGTGTCTGTGTGTCTGTCTGTGTGTGTGTGTGTGTGTGTGTGTGTGTGTGTGTGTGTGTGTGTGTGTGTGTTCGTGTGTGTGTGTGTGCGTGTGTGTGTGTGTGTGTGTGTGTGTGTGTGTGTGTGTGTGTGTGTGTGTGTGTGTGTGTGTGTGTGTGTGTGTGTGTGTGTGTGTGTGTGTGTGTGTGTGTGTGTGTGTATGTGTGTGTGTGTGTGTGTGTGTGTGTGTGTGTGTGTGTGTGTGTGTGTGTGTGTGTGTGTGTGTGTGTGTGTGTGTGTGTGTGTGTGTGTGTGTGTGTGTGTGTGTGTGTGTGTGTGTGTGTGTGTGTGTGTGTGTGTGTGTGTGTGTGTGTGTGTGTGTGTGTGTGTGTGTGTGTGTGTGTGTGTGTATGTGTGTGTGTGTGTGTGTGTGTGTGTGTGTGTGTGTGTGTGTGTGTGTGAGAGAGACTGCAGTTCATTTTTGCCTCTTGGTCACGCTCTAGTTTGCATATCAGATGAATCATCTTTCCGAGGTGTTGGGTCACAGTTAAATTGAACATCTTGGAACCAATTTATTCCATTAGGAGCTCCGAGTCCAGGACTGGAATACTGACAGCCAATTTCAGCTCCTCTAAAGCGTCAAGCATGAAGGAACCTCGACAAAAGATGATAGATTTTAGCCAGACAATACACACCAATGGCGTAAGGTCTCTGTGTGTGTGTGTGTGTGTGTGCGTGTGTGCGTGCGTGTGTGTGGGGGGTTATGAAGTAAGATCTCACAATGCTACCATGATTTTATGTCTCTCTTGTCAATAGTACCTCATTCACGAAGGACTCTGGATTTGAAAAGACTGCTAAAATCCTCTCACAACGCACAGCCCGAGGTCTCATAAAGAGGCCGTAATTGAGGACGAGCTCCGACGCGTGTCAACACATCCATTACTGCTTCCACACTCGTCTAATCCCGTCTATTCTCCATCGCTAGCCTTTGTGTGTCCACTTCATTGTCCTTCGTTTGAACGGAGAACACGCTGAAAAAGACCACTTGTCGCTACTGAAGAAAGTCAAACGCTGCTCAAAACGCTTTCATGAGAAAACGGTTTAAATCACGGAGCACCTTTGGAGCACTAGAAAGCGTTCAAAAGAAGTAAGTAAAGGTTGAGAGGATTAAAAAAAAAGAAGCTATATCCACCTTTTGCGCAACGCGGAAGTAAGCCGTTTTACGCGTGAGGTTTCCCATTCATCTAGAAGACGTAGTGTAAGAGCTACAAACCAGTGTGTTTATGATTTTAATAATACATTATTAATAATACACCAAAACAAGTAACAGTGTAGTAACACTTTGCATCGTGCCTAACCTTAGCTGTTATAAATTCAGCATAAACCATGGCTTCTTAGGGCTTATTGCTTTAATAACATATATTTAACAATTGCATTTAAACTTATATATACTGTATATATATATATATATATATATATATATATATATATATATATATATATATATATATATAACTTTTACAGATCTGTTTTACCGTTCTATTGGTTTCCACTTATTTATGAAAATGAACTATTTATGATTAATAGTGAAATTATTTTGGCTTGTTTTGGGATATTTTTGATTAACTTTTAGGCTGGTTTTGGGCGAAATTAAAATTAAAAAGAGACCCAAAGGGATCATTGCGGAGTCCATTAAAGTGCCCCATTATGGATTATGAAAGGCTCATATTTTGGTTTTGTTAGTCCCGAATAACAGGTTGACATGCATGCAAGGTCAAAAACACTTTCATTTTCACATGATATGCATTTTTACTTTATTTGTCCGACGACTCCCAAATGAAAGCCATCCCTTAAAATGGTCTTTCTTTTGAGAGACAATAACTTCAATAGGGGGACGTTAAAACGAACGCGTCTCCTTTTCTAAATCATTATAAAGTGGGTTTCCGTTCAGCGGGGCCGAATCTACTGGGGCCGGTGTCAAGCTGGTTATTTAGCAGATAGCAAAAGAGCAGAAACATAAAAGTTATTAGTTCTTCTAGAACCTAACCTGACCTGGTTTTTCCAACAGGAACTGCACGGCAAATCACTGCCTCACACTTTATTTCATTTAGTCCCTCAACGCTCTTATTATCCTTAACAGGGAGACTGAATCCGGCTTCAGAAATGAAGTAGATTTATCATTTATTAATGTCCAATTTCTCCTCGCTGCACACCTACAGGGTGAAATCTGATTACTGGAGCGATAGCGAGATGAAGAGATGAATCTGATAACATAATGTAGATGGAAAAGAGCGTATGGATGCTCCTTTGGATCTGTACAAATACACTTCCATTAGCCGCTTTTAATATGAACACATTATAATCAAAGCTAACTCTTAGCTGACATAATTTTTGCAAATATTCATCTCAACTTATTCTGGAAAAGAGCTGCTTGTCAAATAACGTTAACGCATCCAGCTTGAGGCAAAAGAAAATTAAAGCTGTAAATATTGCTTAAATATTAATATTATAAGCTTAAATATTGAGCAACAGTGTGTGTTGTATGTTAGTTTTATACTTACTCCTTTATGAAGGAAACATAACTACTTCTTACGTTTTTGGTTAACATTTAGTTTCCTTTTCAGGTTTCATTACAATTTCATAGTTAAAATAACGATGATTAAAAATGTAGAATTAAACAGCCTTTGGAGATCGTAGGCTCTCAGCAGACTTTTCTCACCAATTCAAGATTTTATATGAATGATTTTTTTATCATTAAACTAATAAAAATAACGTTTCCTTGTTGACTTCTTCTATATTTCTGATGTTACAAAAGCGCCTCCTACTGGTAAAGAATGAATGTGCGTCTTCAATAATCCTGTCCTGTCGGTTCAATGAGAAAATCGTTTGAAATGAATTGAATAATTTATGCTTCTGATTCATCCCATTAAAAACCCAAAAACAAATTATATAACCATGTTAACGTTTGAAGTGGATCAATACGTTTCATCAAAGATATATATATATATATATAATTATCTCAATCCTCACAACAAACAGGGGGCCTCGAGGCTGGTCTAGGTAAATGTATGGGCCCCTAATTCACCAAATCAGACCAGCAACAAAACGATTAAATTAGTTTCTGCTTCTTTAATTCGCACTCTTTCCGCTCCCTTTATGAATCTGTGTCGCTGCAAATTACAAAATGTGATGTTAAAACATGAAAAGTAAATTTTTTGCACGTTTGCTACAAAGTTTATAAACTGCGAGTCAGTCGGCGATATGAGCTATATCATTTATAAGAGGCCATTTTAGACAAAAATTGTATTCCAGATTTGAGAAACAGAGCAGATACGGTGCATCCTGCCACATGGATGCATTGATGTGAGTGTTTAGCACACAGAAATATAAATCATGTGCAAGTTATTTTTTAGATTATATTACCAGACATCAGTGTACAGTATATATTCTTTTAATGCTCTGCTTTTTTTATTATTTCAGTTTTAGCTGAATGTTGGTGATTGTATTACCTTTTGTCTATATTCTCTAGTATGTGTATAAGTGTAGAACAGATGTTTTCAGTGATGTTTAATAGTAGTAAAATAGTAGCCGTTTTTATGGTTATGACAAAGCAAAAAAACAACATCAACAATATCTCACTTACTTTCTACTTAATGTCTCGTCGCGCAAAGCTGCTTTCAAGAGCGTATCCTGCATGCAGCAAACTACTAGTGAGAAGTCAGAGACAGTCAGAGTCTGGACTAGAGTTGCACTGCCACCTAGGGATGTGTTTTAGTACTGCTGCTTTTACTTCACTGTCCTACTGCACTGCAGAAAGAGCTAAACTATTCACACCCGCTACCTACATTTCTTTAGTTGAGTCAACTTCACATTTTAAGTTACTTCATGTTTACAAGCGCATTATTTTAGTTGACTAAACTAAAAGGTTTTAGGCAGTAAGGTTATTTCAAGTTGAAACTAATTTTGTCAGGTTCAAAGAAACACAAAACGTAAGACAAACACTTTTATTTTGTATTAATAAAATGGCATATAATATTTGCTGTTTGAAAGTCTCTTCTACTCACCAACTTTGTACTTTAATATATATTTCTGTGATGCAACGCTGATATTTCAGCATCATTTTCACACGATCCTTCAGAAATCATTCCAATATGCTTTTTTTTTTTTTTTTTTTTTTTTTTTAATCAATGTTAAAATCATTTGTGCTGCTTAATATTTCCTTTGGAACCTATGCTTTTTTTGATGAACAAAAGTATTCATTTCTTTTCTACAGCAAAAAAAAAGTACTCACCCAAAAGGGCTTAAAAATGAATTTCAATATTTCTTAGTATTCGGTCCTAAAACGTTATAGTTAATTCCAAATGTACATAAAAAGTAGATATTTAGGTTGTCAATGCGGTCTCAGGCTTTCAGATCCTACTGCAGGTCATGAACACTGAATGATTAAGATGTTCATTTTCACCATGGTACTGTACCGTGTCCGAACCCGCTGTCTTAGCCCCTTAAACACAGTCTCACACACACACACGCACACACACACACACACGCACACTTGACCGCTCCAGCGACCAGAAAGGCTTAACCGTGGTTATTTTTACAGAACCAATAACAAGTCTTTTATTTGAAAGGCGCAGTGTTTGGACTTGCATAAGTGAAAAGGTCAGAGCGGCGGCGAGGGCTGAAACTGATTCAAAAACCCAGAGTGAAGTGATTGAACGCCGCAGTCTGTGACTCAAAAGAGCTGAAGAGATGAAGGTCAAACTCGAACCGCTTCCAGAGATACTTCATCTTGCACCGTATTTACCAAGTCCGGCCTTAAATGCCAAGACAGGAAGTGAGTTCTGCGGCGAGGAGCAGGAGACGTAACGGAGAAGCCCATCAGCACTGACCAGACGAGACAGAGGCCGGAGATACACAAATGAGAATGGAGAAGCGCATTTAAAGTCATTGGAAAGGTGGCAAAATGCATGCATAAACTAATAAACCAATATTTGGTGATTTTCCATGTATTTTTAACCATGCAAGCCCATTTCTGCCACTGAAAGAAAAGAAAATCGGGAGTTATAAAGTCAGAACGATATAAACTCTGAGAACATAGCACTTTTTTCCTGCTCAAAATTGGACTTTATAACTCGAAAATCTGACTTTAAGTCACAACTTTATATTTAGTAATTCTGACTTTATACCTTACGGTTGCAAGTTTATAGCTCGCAATTCTGAGAAAAAAAGTCACAATAACCTTTTTTTTTTTTTTTATTCAGTGGCCGAAAAGGGCTCCATTATTAAACTGACATTTTAGTAGCAACTGTTAACTTACTTTATTATTTAGTAGTATTATTAACATTTTTAATTAGATTTCTTTTTATATTTAATATTAAGCATTATCTACATTTATTTCAGCACTTCAGTTTAAACATTTCATTTCAGTAAGTTGTCAAGGCGCCATTTCTCATTTTCATTTTTATAGTCTTTTTTCATCAAATATTTGTACTATTTTTATTATTATTATAGCTTTATTGGTACATTTATTTCATATTTAATTTTACTTATTTTACTTCTCCTATTTATACTTATTTTATTTAAGTTTAATCATTTTATTACAGCATTATATCAATAAATGTAAATAGTTTTAATAGTTTTAGCGAACTAAATTGCAAAAATAACGTTCATACTTACAGCGTTCTAATTCATTTATTGAGTCAGAAACTGCCCTTCAGCTTAGAAACGTGGTTTAAATAACATACGCTGCTGTTGTTGACTACAAACCGTTGTAAAAAGGTGAACAAAACGCTTAAACCAACACTGAACTTTAATTCATGTTGGATTTAATGTCGTTTCAGAATACGATTCAAAGTGATTCATCCCTGATCCATGCTGTTGATTCACTCACGGGTAAACGAAATGTCGCGATCAATGTTATGAAAGTGTCACCGAGTTTCTAAAGACTGTAATATCTAGTGACTGTACCTGATGTGTGAGTCTCTAACCTGCACTCAGAATATGAAGCGTCACTTTCAACTTCCTGCTGGAAGGATTGCATTAAACTCTGCCTTTCTTACACAGGGACAGCCTACATAAACACAGACTGACATCAGGCATATACATATATACTGTATATATATATATATATATATATATATATATATATATATATATATATATAGTATAGAATCAAATATATATATATATCATGAAGAAATACACATTTTTTATGCACCCTCCACAGGATGCTTTAACATTCTTCCCACTCTGCATGCCACTTCTCTAACACTGACCTGAGAGAGAAGTGTGTGTGTGTGTGTGTGTGTGTGTGTGTGTGTGTGTGTAGCTGTTGTTGATGCTGAGCGTGTGTGTTTTTTACACTATTGATTTATACTTGATCATGTCCTCACTGCAAAATGACCAGCTTCCACTAGAAATATAAACCATAGAAAATATAAACCTTCATCTAATCATACATAACAAAATCATGTGAAATGATATTTTTCATTTGTTTTTGTTTTTTTCATTCACCTAGTCCCTAAAGTCATTTTCCTGTTAGACTGTACTTCGTCGCCTTCCAAAAAAGACTACAATTCCACTAAGATTATTATTAAAAAAAGTAAGAGTAAAAGTACATCATTTTAAACAACATTTTTAAAAGCGGCATTAAATGTTTGACATACCTTTGTCTTATTTTGCGAGGTGAGGAGCATTAATAGCATATAGATGATTTTGAGCAAAATTTGTATAATTTTCCAGGCACAAAAACAACTACAGGTTCTTAATAATTAATACATATTCTATTCATTAATAATTGTTTAGTTTTTGATTCAAAAACAAAAAATACATACAAACACACACATAGATACACACACACATATACAGTATATATATATATATATATATATATATATATATATATATATATATATATATATATATATATATATAAAATATAATATATAGATACATAAATACATATGTGTGTGTGTGTGTGTGTGTGTGTGCGTGTGTGAATAATTTTAATAGATTAAAAACTTACAAAAAACAGCAAATTAAAGAAATCGACTGACCAAATGTCACTAAAATTTTAACACCACAAAATTTCCATTTTAAATAAATGTGGTTACTTCATTAAAAAAAACCCCACATTTTCCCAGCCAGGTGTTGGACTTACCGCTGTATACGTTCCGTCAGCTTTGCATTCTGGGATAAAGGCAGCGAAGGAACTGGAACGAGCCCCGGGAGCGAGCCAGCTGAGATTTAGACCTGACAAACACAAACACTTCAGACTCCGCTGACAGCACCCGAGAAGTCTTTGTTTCCTGTGATGAAGCTCACCTGTGCACGTCTGTCCATGCACTGCTCACGCTGGAAAGAGCACAGAGCACACAGCTCGACGGCGCCGTCCGGCACAGTCCAGCAGAGTCCGGCACAGTCCGGCACAGTCCAGCACAGTCCAGTCCAGCAGAGTCCGGCACAGTCCAGTACAGTCCGGCACAGTCCAGCAGAGTCCGGCACAGTCCGGCACAGTCCAGCACAGTCCAGCACAGTCCAGTCCAGCACAGTCCGGCACAGTCCAGTACAGTCCGGCACAGTCCGGCACAGTCCAGCAGAGTCCGGCACAGTCCAGCACAGTCCGGCACAGTCCAGCACAGTCCGGCACAGTCCAGCAGAGTCCAGCAGAGTTCGGCGCCGTCCGGCACAGTCCAGCAGAGTCCGGCACAGTCCAGCACAGTCCGGCACAGGCCAGCACAGTCCGGCACAGTCCAGCACAGTCCGGCACAGTCCGGCACAGTCCGGCACAGTCCAGTACAGTCCGGCACAGTACGGCACAGTCCGGTACAGTCCGGCACAGTACGGCACAGTCCAGCACAGTCCGGCACAGTCCAGCACAGTCCAGCACAGTCCAGCACAGTCCGGCAAACAGGTCTGACGGGTTCTTCACATCCGGCTGAACTTGAAAGGCTAGTCTGTGTCAAAGCTCTCAAAAAAAGGGAAACACGGTGCCTGGCTGAAGAACAGAAGAAGGTCCCATGATGGGAAGGTGATGAGAGAAACACTAATGAAACATTTATATTTCTGCACTCTCTCAAAGGACTCTCTCAAAGGACAAATCTTGTTGAAGGCCAGCACAGAGAGTACATATTTATACATTAAACAGCCCTAATATTAAATATTCAAAAATATTCTCCTGCAATCGAAAGTGTGCTTTAATTATAGAGAAACCAAAACTTGGCTCTCTATGAATTGGCCGATATTGTAATAAGAACGTATTCATTTTCCAAGTTAAAACAGCAATCTTTCTATGCCAGGTTCTTAAAAGTATTATAGCTTTTCTATCGTACTTAAATTTGTTCTGATGTCCAAGTTCACATTTAGATCAGAGACGTGGTGCGGAAGAAAACAGGCAAACGGTTTAGGAATTTTTTCCCATAAATATCCCAAACATACGTGGCAGTGTTTACTGAATCAATGAAAAGAATAGAGCAGTGTGTCATTTAATGAGGCCTGGGAGAGAGAGCTTGCAAAATCACTTGCACATGTTCAGACGTTTGTGCAAACATCTCCATCTCTGGTGAGTGTGTGCAACACACAACTATTACTGAGCAAACCACCAAAACCTTCAGTTCTCGGAAAAACATTTACGGAATTCTCTAAAAAGTCTACACGAACCATCAGATTCAGAACTGAATCAATGTTTCTTCTCGTGTACATTAATGTCTATTTTTGCCGTGTGTCAGAATGCAGAAGTGTGTTTATAAGTTGCAGAGCCGACCAACTGTTAACAAATTTATATGCAAGAGTTTTTAGGTCTCAGCGGCAGGAATATAATATAAATTCAAACTTTTCGATAACAGGGTTGAGGTGTTAATGCAACTTCGGACAGGTTATGCATTTCCTTAAATAGTCATTGATGCTGATTTGCCAAAATTCTCAGGATGGAAACTTTCCGCACCTTCACAGTCCAATTGCAATGTGCCAAGTGTGCAGTAACAAACTCAAGAGTCAAGGATGTCTCTGTTGGAGAACAAGGCAGCACTGTAGACATGAGGCGTGTCTAACAGTTTTAAAACTGTGAATGAAAATAAATACCCAGTCTGAGTGGCCTCTGGTGGTTGGTTTAGTAATGAACCAGAGATGTGGTGCCACTTTGCTGACAGGTGTGCATAGTTTCAATTTAAAGCTAATATATATATATATATATATATATATATATATATATATATATATATATATATATATATATATATATATATATATATAAACATGAGCTTTTAAAAACTGGGTGATTATTATTTAGCGCTTTCTGACAAAAACTTTTACGTCAGATTTACGTCGCTAGTGCTTTTCATGGCATTACATGTTAAACATCCAACCTCTGTGACTTTATAGATATAAATTAGATATATATTAAATGAAAAGTCCCTCATTACATATACAACTGTTTATTTAATTTTCTGCAATTAGGCGAGCAGAAAATACATACGTTTATCTATGGATCTGATATGTTCAGTAGATTTCTCCTAAACTTTTTGCCTCCGTTATTACAGAACTCTACATTTTACACATGCAAGATCAAATCATTTACTTTTGTCTGCAGTCCGGAGTTTACCTGACCTTCGTCCGTCATCTTTACTGAATCCGGTTACAGAAAGAGCAGCAGTAAGCGAGGGGTGAACGTCAACGCCAGCGTGGTTCCCGCCACAACTGCCCACGCGCTCAGATCCGTCACGTTTTTCCCGCCCGCGAGTGAATTTAAACACCAGGCGCGCGTCGTCACCGCTGTAACGGCCAGGATTCGAAGTTGAAGACAGCATAAAAAAGCCAGCGTTTACTCGGGTTGTCATAGCAACCTAACCGTTCGTTTTCTACGTGGACAATCAAGACAGGTGATAAAAACGTCCTGTTCGACCACAGTATATAACCTTAAAGCATTAAAAACGAGATGTCCTCTGTAATGTTTCACGAATGTTGTTTGAAGGACTGGACACAGTCTCTGCTGCCTTAACACTTTCACACAGGAACTCCTTCTCAGGATGGCTAGGAGGATGGTAGGTTAACTCTATTAGTTCTTTAAAGTTCTTGTCTAAACTTTTTAATAGATGGGCTGCTTCTGTTTAAATTAACGCAGATGTAGTATTTGGCTAATTTGAGCTTTCTCAAAATAATTTCAATGTTTTAACAGCCTTCCATAACAGGGCAGATTACTGCAGACAAAAAACCCCCAAACATATTACATAAACCAATAGGCCTACGTAATACAGTAAATCTGTCACAGGATAAAAGAATCATTGCAATATTTTGTCACCAATGTTGTTGATAGTTATTTTACAAACTTAGAATAAAAGTACAAAAAAGCTCTAGCGACAAAATCTAATTATTATTCAAAAACTTCAAGCAAGTAGGGACACAGACGAATAATTCAAAGTGGTAATATTTTATAAGGAAACTTTATGTGTGCATGTGAAATTCACTTATCATCTTGAGACAGAAAGCAGTTTTTGCAAATTTCCAGTACAGCAGATAACGTTTGATATTAAAGAGTACAAAAGAAAAAAAAAATCAGAATTCCAAATGCTTTTATTCAACTTTGCAGACGTAAGAGCAGGCTTTTGGTCCAAGTCTGTTCGAATCTTCTGAACCCATCTTCCCAACCCTATTCCCTCCCTCTACCCTTAATTTGTTCTCACTTCAATTTAACACTTCCGATTGCAAATCACCCCCGCCGTTCATTACAGAGCATGGTTGGTATTGGATACATGATTGCATAGATTTGTTAGACAGTAATTTAATTTTAATTAAGACATAATGGAATGTTCATTAAGACTTCAGCTCTCCCACTCCTTCCCCTTAACCTCCAGAGCTGTACGTTGGGTCCCTGCCCCTCCCTGTAGAAAGAGAAAAAACGAGTGCACAACAAAAGAAAAAAAAATGATTGGGAGAGAGAGCAACCTGCAACTACCAGGCACATTTGTACTTGTTTCTGACTATATAAAATTCTCTTTTCCACTGTTGATTAAGCAGCGGTGTAGTTATAGGCTCTAGTGGAGGGTCACTACAAGGCTATGCTGCTCTCATCAGCATTGAAGCTCTCACGTGGACATTCAGTAATATCTGAGAAACAATTAGAGATGGATGGCAGATGGACATTAGTTTCAGTTGATAAATCCTTAGGGGACATGTCTACTTGAGTCAGGGAGTCAATAAGAGATTGCTGTATAGGTAGGTGATGGGGTAAGGAAAACAACAAAATCGACTGGGTGCTTTTTGTAGCTTCATTCTTCAACCCCTCAAAAGAAACAGACCTGTAGATACCTAAGCCTGCCTACAGTACTCCGCGGGGGTGAAACTGCGCATTTTATAATCTTTGCTTATGACCTGAAGCCCAGTTTGACCGCCATGGGTAGTCCGACAGTTCTGTGTACTGGAAAATAAGTATGTACAGCGTAGAATCCCGCTAACTCAAAAATTGCTGGAGAGGAAAAAAAAAAAAAAAAAAAAAAAAAAAAGGGAGGAAAAGCTGAGGTTAGATTTTCAAAGAGTTCCACCGATCCAGCAAAATGGGTTAAGAGGGCATGTCACAATTTCCCTATCGAAACACTTTAGTCATTCTGTCCATTTTCCTACGATATACAGCCTTGCTATATGCCAAATAACATATTCCAACCCCAAACCAATCCTCCCACCCCACCAACTCTAGGAAGAAAACAACAAAATTAAAACAAAGAAAAATAGCATGTTAACTGGAAAAGCTTGTGCCCTCCCCATCAGGGTAGAGGGTGCAGGTTAAGTGTCTAGGCATAGACTGAAGCCAAAGCTGATTCTTTAAGCTCTTTTTAGTTCCATCCCAAAACAACCTAGTAAATTTAATAATTCTTAAGATTTTTTTTATTTAATGAGCCCATCGGCTTTTCAACATCAACTCTCTTTAGAGGTTACTGCTGGTGAGAAATCACTTGATAGCTGGAAAAACCCCACTGAGTCCTTTCACACTACGCATGTCATTTTAAGAGGAAACGGAAGAAGATTAAAGAACCTGAGCTGTAGCTACAGTCCAAAGCCACACCCCCTCTTTCCCTTGACACTGAATCTGCAATATTAAACTTTTCTTTCCTTCTATCCTACATTTTTCTTAAGCTCTCCAAGACTGACATGTTTAACACGGAATCATAAGGTTATCCCTCAATGCGTGGCAAGCTTCATCAACAGTTATTTGCTCTTCCCACAATGCCATGGTAACCCTTTCCCCAAAACATCTACCCCCCCCTCCCCCTCAGGTGTGCTATGAAGTCCCATTTCCAACACTCTTAAATATCTTCCTCTTCCTCAGGAGCACTGATCTCTTTAAGGACTGGATGGTTGAGAGAAAGACAGATGCAGCTTCATCCAGCGCTCTCATCTATCTAGTCTGTGAGAAGATCAGCACTGATGCAGGAGAGAGAACTGCTCCGGAGTTCTGGAGTTGGCCCTTAGAGGTCGCTCTCCCCATACAGGGCGGTGGAGAAGGACATGTAGTCAAGGGCGCCTGGCACCGCGTCGGGGCCCGTGTATGGTGCCATTCGGGCAATGCAGTACTCTGCCTGGTCAGGAGGAAGCTCACGCCTCAACTCCTCGGCTGTGATGTAGTTCTGAAAAGGAGAACAGACAAGGGATGGGTTGAAGTTTCATACCACAAGACACACTTGGGAGGGATATCCAGATGTGCACATTCCTACCTTGTCACCGGCTAGGATCTTAAATGAGGCGATGACCTGGTCTGCGGTGTCTGTGTCGGTTGTTTCTCTTGACATGAAGTCGATGAAAGCCTGGAAGGTCACTGCTCCACTGTTGTTGGGGTCAACGATACCCATGATGCGAGCAAATTCAGCATCACCCTGAAGAACAGAGGTAAGAGGTTAACCCAGAAAACCAGGAGAGAGATACGAGCATCAACGTTAGACACCATATTTGAAGCAAATGAAAACAAGGCTGTAAGTAATTGGCGTACAGTTGGTTCACTGCATTTTTAGGACTTAAACGGTCGCCTAAATGGTAAATTCACTGAATGCCAACTTTACATCTATCCCTCAGCCCCATTTTCATTTGAGACAATTTTCTACTCCATCCAAGTTGCTTGACTATGGTCTATTACGAGGTGGCCAACTTTGGTTTTGGACAGACAAGGTCCTGCAGAGATTTGCTTCAACCTTAATAAACACAGTTTCTGTAGGTTTCTAACAACCCTTAGACCTTGATTAGCTTGTTCGGGTGTGTTTGATTTGGGGTAAAGCAAAACTCTACAGTAATGTCACTCAGCATGACCAAAGTCGGTCAATGCTGGTCTATTAAATTTTTTTTTTAACATATATTTTAATGTAAAATGGAGATTTTGAAAAAAAAAAAAACAAAATTATATATATAAATGAACAATATCAGACAAAACAGATAACTTTTTAACAGCAAGCAAAAGCAGGAGTTCAGGAGAAATTGTTGCTGTAGATTGAGAAAGGAGGTAGCAGTACCAGGCTGTTCCCAGTGGAAATGAGCAGTGCGCGGAAATCGTCGCTGTCCATTATCCCCGTGCGCTTCTACAGTTCGCAAAGGGAAGGATGAGAAAAGAAACAGGAAGGATGCATGTGGAAAGCAGAGAATTTGGGGAGGTTGTACGCAAACAGAGTTTGATAGAGGAATCGGATTGAGTTTGTACAGAAGATAAGTAAGAGAAAGAGGGAAGTTATAGTAAGGACAAGTAAACAAAGAAAAAGAAAGAACAAGGAAGCAGTGAGAAACATAAAACATGAAAGCAAAACCTTAGCTGACCTGCAGAGGGCACCATTTCAAGCAGCAGCACAACAGTGTGAGTGAGGGAGTTAGTGAGTGATGGAATGAATGGAGTGACGCGGCGCGCATACACACATACACACACACTGCAGCCATTGTAGCCCTTTTCCTCTGGGCGTGCTCATACCTGCTTGTCGTTTTCTACGTCGTAACCCAGACTGATCAAACAAGCCTTGAACTCCTCAGCTTGTAAGACACCACTGTGGTCCTGTGGTAAGCCAATCACCCAAAGGGCCGCAGTGGATGAACCAATCAGAGCATGCAGATTAGGATTGATGATACCGATACACAATGATATAACAGCATGTGTGGGATGGAGGAAGGCATGACAAAAAAAAGATGGAGACAAAACATTGTGGATGTCAGACACATGGGCTGTTGGCAAAACAAGTATAATGAAACACACTTATTGACAAGTGAGTGACCTGATTTCTTATGGATATCAGACAGAACATCATGATATTAGAGCGAGCCTTTATGATTTTATTTTCTTTACTGTGGCTTAACTTCTCCACTCTAACATAAAACCCCCCCAATTACTTCACTTCCACTAGACTATATTTACATATTGACCACAGGTGGCACATTTCAGGTCAGAGGTGTTTGACATACAGTATATCTCAGACATTTTCCTTCCCATTAGTGCCAGAGTAAGTGAAGAAAATGGAGCAATGGAACAAATATTAAAACAAGCCTAACCAAAATTTTAAACTGAGGTCTATTTTTATCATGCATCCATCACCCTGGAATTAAACACAGCCATTCAACTTGACATAAGCAACACGGATTAAGTTTTCCATATTCTTCTTTATATGGACACTTTAATCCTCTGAGATGTTGTGTATATTTAGTGACCTGCTGTTCAAATCTCATTACTAAAAGCACATTAAAGGCACAGTTCACTCAAAAATGATCACCATTTTGTCTTTTCAAAACACATGACTTGGTATGTCATTTGGAATACAAAATGTTAGGCTCTCAATTCTCATTTAAAACCAGCACATATGCAATTTTCAGGTTTGATATCAATAATGCAAAAGGCTCAATGCTTTTATTAAAAAGTTTGAGTGATCTATTCCTTTACTACACTAACCTTGAATGACCATCATTGTCATACATTTCAGTCCATTTTTACACAGA
The DNA here is from genome assembly GCF_018831695.1 of Puntigrus tetrazona. NCBI lineage: Eukaryota > Metazoa > Chordata > Actinopteri > Cypriniformes > Cyprinidae > Puntigrus > Puntigrus tetrazona. The sequence goes on along the minus strand of NC_056713.1, from coordinate 22,612,214 downwards.
GGTAAACATGCAAATGAGTTCCTGACCTTGTCGAAGTGATTGAAGGACGTGCGGTACTCGTGAAGCTGCTCTTGGCTGATGCCTTTAGCATCACGAGTCAGAATCTGGTTCTCGATCTCATTAATGGTGCGAGCAATTGTAGTAAGGAGTTGCTCCCAACCAACCCGAAGGTGCTGTAGAGAAGAAAAAGGCAATGGAAAAACGTGAAACAGTACATCTAGATTTCCTGAATAGTGCCAAAATCATAAATTTGAGTATTTGCTTACCTCCATAGTGTAAGCAGTGTATTTGTTGTCAAATATAAGTGCTTCCTGAATGAGCTGATGGTCTCCCTCCAGTTGGTCAATGTTGGGCTTGTATTCAATGATGCTCTGCTCATACTGACGGAGGTGGGTCAGCTGATCTTCCAGCGTTCCATTCATCTCAATTGATATCCGCCCAATCTCCTACAAAATTCATTGCCATGGAAAGACAAATTCATAATTTGTGATGTTCTTTTTTTAAGAAATGGTATAAGACCATCAAGCTACACAAATGGAAGCGAATGTACCTCCATCTTATTTTGGATCCATGGTCCAATCATGTTGGCCTGGTTGGCAAACTGGCGTCTGAGATGGTCATTAGACTGCTGACGTGCGAGTTCTTCCTGAAGAGCCTGATCACGCTGTGGAACCAGTTGTTGCACCTGCACATTGACAAGAGATAACATCAACAATTGCAATCACAACTGTAAAAGTACACCCCACACACCTGAAGGAAGCAATATCTCCTTCACAATACAAACAGATCTCACTTTCTCCCACTTCTTGTCAATGCTCTGAGGGGTGATGGTGGTGTAAGGATTGTTTCCAGCCAGTTTGATCCCATTGTACTGTGCGATTTTCTGAACTTCAGCCTGGATGGCCTGGATAGCTTCCCGCTCTTTATTTGCCTCTGGAAGAGTTGATTTGAACTGGTCATGAGCCGTTATCAGTCCCTACACAAAGAGAAAAGTGAAAGATGTTAGGGAAAGGATTCTTGCATCCAGCATTTTATTGTTCCCTTCACCTCATTCTAAAAGGCACTATCCAGAGATTAAAAGGCAATACGCAAAAATTATGAAAAAGCAACGTTTTGCAGCACCTGTATCTCATCAATGTTGTGTACAATGAACATGTCCTGAAGGTCCTCCATGGCTCCCTCCATCCAGTTGTTGAATGGTGCTGCTCTCTTGGCATACTCCAGGTACAGCTCATCAATAGACTCCAGCTGTTTCTCGGTTCTCTGTAAACCAGATACACACACATTCAGCACGATAAAATGTATAAATATGCCACAGTTTGTCTTTCAGAGAAAGCATGCATACCTCCAGAGATTCTCTGCGACTCTGTGTGAGGGAACCCAGAACATCCCATTGCTCACAGATCTTCTGACAGCGTGCATTAACGCTTGGGGAATCGTAGTAGTCCAACTCACTATAATACAGACAACAGAGTTTGAACACTTTCTTAACTTCAAACTCTTATAGACTGAATTTCGTATTTGATTAATAAGCTCTCCCTGTTTCTGTTGCTTTCTTACTTGAGCTCCTGTGCAATGGCAGCAATCTGCTCCACTCTGTCCTGGTGGGCAGCAAGGTCACTTTCGAATGCCTCATGCTTCTTCAGGAGAGCTTTGATCTCAGACAGAGATGCGGTCTCATAGTCCTTCTGTGTTAGCATAGCCTCTTTACCTACAGGCAAACAAACAACGATTTATATAGATTTTAGATTACATTTTCTTGGCTCACAAGGCTCTTGTCATCAGCTTGTCATTGCATACTTATTGGTTAATCAGTGTAAATAACTACAAAAAGCATCCGTAAATTCAGGCGTAGTTTCTGATCCATACCATCTGTCCAGCTTTCATGGATTGCCGCCTTCTGACGGAACTTTTCTGCAAGATGGTCAAGTCTCTCCAGACGACGGATCTCATTCAGTAGCCACTCTTCATAGCCTTTTTCCGCCCCTTCCAGTTTATGCCATGCACCATTAATGTCCTAGAGGAGAAGCAAGAGCTTGTCAGCCAATAATGGTTCAACAATTGCGTTTGAGAATATACACATTTCTGCACGCAACAGTCATTACAGTGATAAAACAAAACACTTATGAACTGAATCGTACATGTAATATACATGTTTCTTACCGACACCATGCGTCCCTCAGATGGCATAAAGGCTGGTCGGTTGCTCAGTCGTAGTTTGGTCTGCAATGTATTGAAGTTGATCTCTAACTGACACTTCTCCTGAACTTTGGGTGGTTTGTGAACGCGACGGTAATCACGGAAATCTTCCAACTTCTGCTGCATTTCTGCCATGGTTTTCTCTGGAGCACGGTTTTCCAGCCATGGGATTGTCCTACGAATCCACTCCAAAAGCTTTTAAAAAAAAAAAAAAAAAAAAAAAGTATGCAATAAAACAAATTAATAGAGGATCGACAGAAAACGCATTCTCCACGTACTAGGTCTACTTAAAATCACACAAACATAATGACTTAAACTCACATCGCTGGCCAGTTTTTCATAGTCCTCCATCAGGTGCTCATTCTCTTGATTGACCGCCAACACCTTGCAAATACGATTAGCCGCTGTCTCAGCCTATCACAGAAGAGGACAGTTACAATTGTACCACATCTTTCCAATTACGAAAAAACTAACAAAAAAACAACAACATTGAACAGCACACTGGTTTTACTGCACAAATATATAGTGTATACCATATGCTTATACTACAGTATACACCGTACACTTCTATTAAGAAGTATGAGAAATCTGTGTTAAGAACTTTAAATGTAAAGATGCTGTTTGGGTTTACAGAGGAAAGAAATTTGGAACTATGCAGTATTTATTATTTTTTTGGATTGGTGGGTTTAACAAAAAAGTGCCTCAAAATTACATTCAAACACACGCAAATGATGAATTGAGCACACAAAGAAACGAAACTCCAAGTGTTGTAAGTTAATGTGCTATACACACACAATAACATGCGTAAAAACTAGTCAAATGAAATAAAAGTTAAGGTAAACAACAATATTACATACTTTACTTTTAAGTTATCTTTTATACTAACTGATGTTTCATGCAAACACCAAAACTGGTTAGTTTTGAAAATGTGTAGTCTAGTCGAAATTTCCACATGCCACTTGTAAAATTAAATCTGCATTCTCAATTTTTATACCACCACTGGAGGATCTCTTCAGGGTTCTCTACAGCATTAACTAACGCTGAAACACAGAAAGTGTTCAAAACGCTTGTGTAAAACGCTAAAGCACATTTAAACAACTATGATAGGTGTGTGGCTTGACTTCAAACGAAAAACATATATCTAGCATATGCAGCACCAAAACCTTACAGAAAAATACTGTCCAACATTAATAACAAACATAATACATGTGCTTGTATAGATAGATAACATCTAAGGCTCTGTTCGCACTCGGAATTGGGATGCGTTTGGTCCACCGGATCACAAGTGAACAAGGCTGCGATTGTAGGTGGGGTGTGAAAAGTTTTGAGCTTGTTCGCTTTCAGCCCCTTCCAGAGGTAGTCAAACACATTAGACCAGATTGCTTTTGTGGTGGAATGCATTTGAGGAAGCCCAAAAGGCCACCTACTCTCAGCCTACTGACCTAATATGTAAACATTGCAAGACAACAAGGAGGCATGCTTATCAGACGGGATTTAAACTTTGACTGGGTAAATCAGGCGCATTACTTTCTGATAACACAAAAAGCAACGCCAATAATTTTAACCCTCCCACTCATGTTTTGAGGCCGAGGGATCCGCCAATTTACCCTCCTCCGTTTACTACGTGGGGTAATCTGGTCAGAAGTGGTCGAAAGTGGACAGAAGAAATTAATTATTGTGTCTTTATCATCCAGTTGTGATCCGATCAACCAAAACGCATCGTAATACCAAGTGTAAACAGGGCCTAAGAATCAAAACAGCAAACTTAGTGTTTTAAATGTGAGCTGTACTGTGAATCACATTACGATTTTCATATTTACACTCAACACTGTCCTCAACTCTTATAACTTTATCAATGAGTGCAAATATGAAACAAACGATGAAATTCACATTTGTAGCATTTTAAGAAAGTTTTGATAGACCAGTACACCCATTAAAAACATTAAGAAATTTTAGAAAATAAGTGCATATATAGAAAAGGGTGAGGGCAATGGTTTGGGTGTAGTGAAGCCCAAAGCTGTGATCAATCAAAACTAGTCAGTGGCCTCAACTCTCAAATCACTTTCACACCTGGTTCAGTTGGATTGGACATTCCCATAACTAAGACTAAATTCTTCTTTCATTTAAGACTCAATATTTGACTCAAATTATAAGAGTACTGGAATAAAGCAATGGATCATGAAAACAAGGCATCCATCTGGTGGTTTGTTTGAAATATCTAATCCATAACAAATCAGTGCCATATGGCGAGCCAACCGGGTGGGAAAACCCAGACAGGATAAAAACGATTTTCATCTGATTTGGTTGTGTATGTGCATTATTATGAAGAGAGCAAAAACAAGAATTGTAATTGCTGTATTCAAATAACTGCAAAAAGTTGTTCTTTACAAGCTATACAGTGCTAAAGGGAACATTTACTTTAAGTCCTTTGATTGGAGCCAAGTACAACGAAACAAGATCTCAGTATATTACAGCAATCCTCAGGTCCTTACACTAGTTACATTTAAGATTGATTTATAAACGAGTATAAGTACTTTAAAATCACTCAATGGCATGTTAGAAATACCAAGTGTTCATACAAAACAAGGGTAGTGTCCTCCCATAGCTGAAACCAGCTTCCCTTGTTTTTATTGTTGTGATGATTATTTTACCGACTATTTTACTTCCTTTTATGCAAAGCACTTTGAATTACCACTGTGTATTAAATGTGCTATATAAAGTAACCAGGTATGAAAGCACCTTAAGAGTTTCAAGGGCAGCTGTCAGGGGTCAAAGGTTTCTCACCTTCTGAGCACCTGAGAAGGCGTGATAGAAACAGGAGACGTAGGTCATAATAGCCTTCTCATCCGGCCGCAGAGTGCCCACGATATCTATAGCGAAGCCAGCAGAAAAAGAGAGAGAGAAAGAGACAGCAGTGAAGCAAAGCAACCCAAAGCCTGTGTGTCCCCACCGAGAGAGGAGGGGATGGTTATGCATTTTATGGGCTCCCCATTCAAAGGGAAATGGGGTTTGGAGTCCAGTGTTATAACCCCGGCAACCCGCAAAGTGAGAGAAAGAGCCAACTCGCTGTTGAGAAAAGAGTCGTAGGCCAGAGGAGGACGGGTTAAAACACCAGCGCCCCTCTTAGGTTATTCCAGTACTGACGGAAAAAGCCATGCTGAAGATGAGGTGATGAGGGGTCAAGGGTTAGGGGTCATGGGGTACCTTCTGGGCTCCAGAAAAGGCATGGTAGAAACTGGACACATAGGTCATTATGGCTTTCTCATCCGGACGTGCTGTGTTCACAATGTCTGCAGGGAAACAAGAGTTATACAAACACACACACACACACATACAGGGACGCAGACGGGACTCAAACACACCACAGTGGCCAAATCTCAACTCGCTGGTGAGGGCCAAGAACATGCTTTTGAGTATGTAGTAAGGCAGTATGCCAAGCTTTAGGCATTACGTCACCCAATTGTGTCAGATCCATTTGCTGCTCACTGTTTGAATTTGTTTGTAAGCAGTAGTGTCTAGCTAAATTCATTACTAATAAAACTGTCCATGCCTGAATATAGCTTTCTGTGCTATGTAGTGTGCTTAAGCAGTATCAAAAAGTAGCTCAAAAAGTACAAATTCAGGCAATGTACCATCCAACCACTTTTCACATACCATTTTTGACATACTAGGATTTGGTACGTGCCAATTCTGTCACGACATACTATTTAGGTTGGATAGCATGGGACTCAATTACTCTCTAATCAGAAACAGTATACCATCCAGGCACTTTTAACATATTATGTTTCTTCCACGGCGACTCTGAGTGAACTAGTTACATCACATGCTACTTTAGATGGATGGTATGCAAAATAGAATTATATTGAGAAACCGTATACGCTCCAGGTACTATGATGTGGGACACACTAATTGTAATGTCACATACTATTTAGGATGGACAGTATGCAAACTGGGATATAGTTTTCCTTTCATCAGAAAACAGCAATAATATGCAAAAAGTGTAAGGATTGTCACATTTTAGTATGGATAGTACGCAGTAATCAGTCCTAGTGTGAAGTACGTTTCCCAAAAGCATTTTCCATTGTTGACAATAGAATACACTGGAACCTACCACCATAGTTAACTAACAATGGTTTTGGGAAACGCAAACCAGTCACTTTTAGCATGCTATTATTGATGGTGTACTTTGATCTGATATTACAAACTCTAGAGGACAGAGAGTATGCAAACTATGATTCAGGGTTGCAAAACAACACACACACACACACACACACACAAATATAGCACTAAAAACACACTCCGGCGCAGCAGGTTCAACAGAGATCCTGGAGAAATCATGCTTGAGGGAGAAACAACATAATGCTCAGGGATGTTACCATGGTGACACACTGTTTGTAGAAGACATTAAGTGTGGGTGTTTGCACTGTCTGTGTTGGAGAGAGCAGGAACAACTCCTGGAAATACAGGGCATGTGCTGACATGCACAAAACACACACTCTTTAATAGAGCGACTCATTCAATCTCTCTCCCACTCACACACACACACAAACATCACACAGCCAAAAGCACACAACTAACTTCATACACACACACACACGGAAATGAGAGAACAGTTCATACCCTCTGCATCCAACATCTTGGGGATGTCGAGGTATCGCTCTGCCACTTCAAAAGCGTTGTTCAGATTGGTCACTGGGTCATCCTGATAACACACAACGAAACAATCAATCATTTGAGTTTTCTATAGCACTACATTATCTGAGAGAACCTGCAAAGCCCAAAGGAAATATCCACAGGTCTGGGTACAATCAAAAATAGTATGCAGAAAGGGCTTAGGTTTGGGACACTAATTGCACCGCCACATACTATTTAGGAAGGACAGCGATTATATTACCCTCTTATTAGTAACAGTATACCATTCGGGCACTTTCTGCCTGCATACTAAGATTTGGGTCACACTACAGTTAATGACCCATACCAATTAGGCTGGATAAAATGCAAAATAGGGATTCGATTCTCTTGCCTTGTGAAATAGTATACAAAGCAGGCACTTTTTGTGCACAATTTTTAATGTATTAGAAATAGCGCATGCCAAATGATATGTCACGTGCAATTTGGTATGGATAGTGTGCAAAGTTTTTCTCTCGTTAGAAACAGTACAATCAAAAATAATGCTTAAAGTGCCAGAATGGTATAGTAAAATATAGGACGCACTAAGCGTAATATTACATACTATTTAGGATGGAGCGTATGCTAATTGCTATACTCCTCTTCTTAGAAATAGTACAATCAAAAATAGTATGCAGAAAGTGCCTGGAGGGCATGCAAAGATTTGGGGCACTTGTGATTGTGATGTGACATACTATTTAGGAAGGACATTGTGCGAATAGGGATTCATCAGTAATAGTATATCTTCCAAGCATTGTCTGCATACTATTTTTAGCATACTAAGATTTGGGTCACACTATGCGTGGTGTCGCATACTATTAAGCATGGATAAAACGGATAAAAATTGGGATTCAATTCTCCTCGTTTAAAATAGTATGCAAACCAGGCATGTTATGTTTGATGCATTATGGGATGCACTAATTGCATGTCACATACTATTTAGTATGGATAGTATGCAAATTGGGATTCAGTTTTCTCTCAGAGTATTACAAACGGCTTACTATCTAGGCACTTTTTGCATACTAATATTTGCGACGCTGATACTTCAAATATCACAAAATGAGATTAACAGATTGAGGAGACCAAATGTCCTTTTTTTTTTTTTTTTACAAAATACATCACATTTATTAATTATTTATTAATTTTTACTGCTGCTTAGTCACAATTTGAATCTTTTCCCCCCAAAAAATTAGTTCAAAAATGTTTAGAGGTTGCATCTGTCATGAATGCTCACCTTTCTCAGCTTGTCATAATCGATGAGCTCTGGCCTGTGTCTGTGGATCAGAGCATTGAAGGCGAGACCATCCTTCCAGCTGCGGAGTGTGAGAGAAAACGGGTATATTACATTTAACCAGCAGGAGGCGCCACTCAAACCACAGCTTATAAACTTTCCCCTGTATCTGCGTTTCGTGCTGGAAACTAACTTCCCACCGTAAAGGAACTCTGCTTGCAAAGCGACCGAGTAACTGAGACATTTCAGTTTCAAGTGCCATCTTTTATTCATCTTCTTTAGCTATCGCTGATCATTTGCTTATTCAAATACATTCGTAACACCGCTTTATGCAAAAGCCACCTTTGGGCGAATCAACAAATCAAAACCGCATTAAATGAGGATCCCCGGATCATTCAAATGAAGCTTGTAGATCAAAGATCAACACTAATATGCGTTTCAAACCTGATGTGGAAGTTCTGAACGTTGACGTTCTTGTAAGGAGCCGTCTTTCTCTGACACCAGAGCAACAATCCTTCTTTAGCGGAGGTTTCTAAAGAGAGACGCAGCAAAAGCCGAACATTACTGAGCAGTCATTAAGTTTGTTTGCTTTCCTTCTCCAAAGTATGTTTGATTATGCTGTGCAGAGCCGTTCCTAAAGTTTCTAAAACAATATAGAGGTTCAGTTATACCCTCCACTGAGATGTCCTGGATGGCGAAGCGAAGGATGATGGTCCAAATCATTCCCAGAGTCATCTTGGCGTTTCCATCCACGATTTCTACAAAAGCAGACAAGCTAAACTTAAAAACTTGCTTTAAAAAACAAAACAACCCCCCCCACAAATTACGATAATAACAACAACAACAATAATAATAATAATAATTATAATTAATATTATTATTACTAAAAAAAATCAATGATACTAAAAAAGTTTATATTGTTTCTAAAACAATAATAATAATAATTATAATACTAATTATTATTATCATTATTATTAATCATATTAATATTATCATTATTATTTTAGAAACAATATAAACTTTTTTAGTATCATTGATTTCTTTAGTACCGTTGATATACTATAAAAAATAAATAAAAAAATCATGTATTTAGATTTTTAGGTATATTTTCAGTTAATTTAATACACAGGCTGGATCAAGTTATTTTTAAAATCAACAACAAATAAAAAGTTGTTTTTTTTTTTTTTAAGGTAATAACCAGTAAGCATTTTATTCCAAGAAAACACACACACACACACACACACACACACACACACACACACATTTATTTATATATTTATATATTTATATAACTAATAAATTAAAATACTTATATAAATATAAAAAAATATATACATACATATACATATATACACACACACACACACAAATTATATATATACACACACACACACTGACACACACATACACACATATATATTTTTTTTTTTTTTAGAAAATGTAGCCTGTGAGCCTGTGAGTTAATAAGATAAAAAAACACTCTAGCAAATGCAAATCTAGCAAAATATGCGCCTCGCAAACTCTAATAACTCAAACACAGACTCAATTTCTTAGAGGCAGACACTGCGTCAACATGAAGGAGGATCGAAAAGGTCACAATTTCCACAAACACACACGCACTCAAACATGCACAAGCCTTCAGGTCCGCTGTGGGAACTTCATCCGGCAGGACAATAGAAGTTTGTACCTTCTGCACCAATAGACACCAGCTTGACTCCTTTGCTGGCGATGAAGTCCAGCGCTTTGTTGACGTTGTTGATCTTGTGAACTCTCATCTTGCCTCTTTCGGGTTTAGGTAACCTCTCCCCTGCACAAAGACACGAGGACTTCGGGTGAGCACAAACACAGAGCCTCGGCTACACATCAGCTCACTGGAAAGCTGAATATGAACTCGAGGCTTCTGGGTGAACGAAGGAAGGAAGTTCGCAGCTCACTGACCTGAGATGACCTCTAGGAGCAGCATGAGTTTGAGTCCATCTCTGAAATCCTCCTCGATGTTTTCGATCTGCGTTCCCGCCTTCCGCAGGTGAGAGTTGCACCAGGCCGTGAAAGTCTAGAACAAACAGGAAATGATGTCAAAAAAAAAAGTGGAAGCGAGGTCAGGGAAACAGGAAACGGGCGTTCTGCAGAGCGCAGGAATGCTCAAGATGTTTGCTCAGGAAACGGACGAGGAAAGGAAAAAAAAAAAAAAAAAGCTTAAATGAAAGACCATCTCTTGTAAGAAACTGTAAGACAAACACTGTAATGTTACATTCTCTGTCGTAGAGTACAAATTCTACAATTAATTAACTAGTTATTTAGAATTAACTATCAAATAATATAAATATTAATTAAAATTATACATTATACCTAGGCAATAAAATACATTGAAAAATATTTGTAAAGTTATACAATTACAGAAATTTAAATTAAATTAAATTAAAACAGAAGCGTGTTATTGTTAAAAAAAAAGCTATATGTACCATACTTTTTAGGCATTTTTACGCACTATTTTCAAAAATTATAGTACTTCAAGTTAAACAAAACAAAAATGCCAAACGTTTTGATTATATTTGATATTTTAGTTAATGCTTATTCTAAACAAAATGTTTTTATAGTTTTTGCTTTAACTACAATACAATATTTTCATTTAATATAAATTTCTAATTAAACTAATTGAAAATTTATAATGTTGCCTTGGCAAAAAAAAAAAAAAATATCTAAATTATATTTATATTTATATTTAGATTTATATTAAAATGACCAAAATGAAAGCTAAAATGCAAATAAAGCCAAAATGTAAAAAAATAAGGCATTAAAAAGCACTTAATATAAAGATTACATTACAAAGATTAACATGAAAACAAAAGCTGAAAATATAAAAATAAAAGCAAATCTACATTTTTCATAAATATTACCATAGAATACAAATAACAAAATAAAATGACTCTACACTTACTCCCTTTACAACTCCATATACAAAAAAAAAAAAAAAAAAAAAAAAAAAAGTTAGGTTTAAGAAAAATGAAGGTGATTGACTTCATCTGCACTAACTGACTAGTCTGGATTAGCAGAGCGATCACAGCAGCAGGAGCAGACAGAGACAGGCATCAGATCACACTGGGAAAGGGGTTTCTAGGCCTGCAGCCTGAAACACAAAGACGCCATTGAGTTTAGTGGATAATGAGCCCCTTCAGCACCCCCTACCCTCGTACGACAGGCACCTACCCGGACAGACCCGCCACAAAAACAATTCAGCCTTCACACACACACACACACACCAGCCAGGACCTGAGCCGGACGGCCACATCCACACTGTCAACAAACGCCAGAAATGCCTCTCACACAGGGGCTCAGTGTGTGTGTGTGTGTGTGTGTGTGTGTGTGTGTGTGTGTGTGTGTGTGTGTAGGGAAAGCCCTGTGGGACGTCTGTGATTAGTTGGGTGTGGGTGACATCATTCCATCCAAGTCAGAAGAATTAGAGAGGAAGAGCCGCTGCGCCACACATGCGTGCGTTTATGTGCCACTTCTGGCCGGAGCTAATGAAATACACAACACATGGTTGCTCCACGCTCACACTCCAACTATACTACATCACGAAAAAAAAAGAAAAAAAAAAAAGAAATTGATAGTATCAAATATTATTGTATTTTAATATCACAATTTGAAATATTACCTTGGCACTAAAATGACTAAAACTGAAATAAAATAAATACAAATATTACAAGAATGAAATGATAAACTGAAAGCGGAAAATGTAAAAGCAAATTTTAATTATTAATATAGCATATAAATATGAAAAATGATGCACTACATTTATTCCCTTTATAACTATTAAAAATATATTAGAATATCAAAGACGATATTTAATAAATACAATAAATAACAGATTATTACTATTTTCACACCCTTAGACCTCTAGATATTAATTATACTAATTTATTATTATTATATCTGTTTACATACAAAATGTGCGTATGTATACTCGCGTGTGACACACACACACACACACACACACACACACACACACACACACACACACACACACACACACACACACACACACACACACAGACACACAGACACACACACACAGACAGACACACAGACACACAGACACACAGACACACACACACACACACACACACACACACACACACACACACACACACACACACACACACACACACACACACACACACACACACACCTTTGATAGAAGGTTTTGATCCACTTCAAATGGACCACTGTATGTGAAAGAAATATTTTAATAGTAAAACAGATCTTAGAAACTCTCTGGCACTCCCTGCTCAAGAACGCTCGGAGACCGAGCTGCTCGTCTCACACAGCGGTGTGAGGGACAGGTGAGGGTGTGGTGTGTATCTCACAGGAATGAGTTAAACACACACACAGCGCCATTTCACAATCAGCACCAGCCGGCTTTCAGTGGCTTGCTTATGGATTGAAGTTCACCAACCTGCGTTTTTCACCTTTTTTTAACTTTAAACTTAAATAACAGTGTAAAAATGTCAATTTAAATAAGAGTAAACGAATAACTTCAATAGAATAAATGTA